>NC_141858.1:2584927-2888291 GCF_024713525.1 Acromyrmex echinatior | reverse complement strand
AAAGAAAAAATTTTATATTAAGGAATTGTAAGAATATTGTAAGATTGCATTGAAAATGACTCGATTGAAGTTGAAACGTTTGTTTTATTTTATTTTAATTGTGTTGTATTAGTTTTGCTTATTTAAATTAAAATTCTTTTATACGTATTGGCTCTTTGCCCTTCTTTTATGCTACCTTTTGTTTATAAGTACAGAGCCTTTTTTATTATTAGGTGTTGGAATTAATTCGTAGCGTTTTACAAGTGATGGGAAGTACTTTCATTAATGTATTTTTTAATGCTCATGTGAAATAAATAACATTCTTTCATTAAAAAACGCTACGAATTAATTCCAACACCTAATACTTTGAAATTCGTTATATATTCTAAAGTTTTAATTCTGTTTTTATTGTCGAAAAAATGAATTCAAGAGGATAATCATTCATTAACAGAGGGTGAACTAAGTCAGAAATGTTTTTTTTTTTTTTTTTTTGAAATTTTGGATGGGATAAAAACAATATTCTATCTAATTGCCCGATGATTACACCTCTTTTATGTACTTACGGATGATTCGAGTAATAATTCAAATATCTCCCTGAGTTAGTAGGTTTTTTATAAATATCGAAGATGATTCTTCCTTCTTGTCTCATTAGTTTAACGTCTAAAAAATTAATGCCGTCTTCATCACCAAAGTCAACTGTGAATCTTAGCCTTTCATATTAAATAATTCCAGAACGTTCTCTACTTTGTCTTTATGCACGAACAATACAATATCATCAACATAATGGAAATAAAAAGACAAAATAATATTATTGATCATAATAATTTCTTGTTCTAACTCTTGTAGAACAATATTCGCTAATATAGGAGACAATGGAAAGCCCATTGCCAAAAATCTGTTTAAATATTTTTTTGTCAAATTTAAAAAATGTAGAGATAATTGTAATCATAATTGCTTTTACAAAATTTTGGCAGTCCATAAGATCCTGAAATTTTAATTACCAGAGTCGATAAACGCAACAGTACTTATGAATCGCGAAAGTTACAGAAGGAAAATGTACGAGATTCTCAATGACCAGAGCACATACATTTTAATAAATAAAGATCCCACTAAAAAAATAACGGAAATTAGCAATTTACTGAAAAATTGGAAAAACAAGGGGTACATTAACCTAAACATATATAAAAAATTGTATATATCGGACGGCGAATTTCCGAGTTCTTATGGACTGCCAAAAATTCATAAGGAATGTCATCCGCTGAGATTAATAGTTGGTTGCATAAACAATGCATTTTATCCATTGGCGACCTTCTTAAAGGATATTATAGATAATAATAACAAAAAGAATTTCAGTTATGTCAAGAACAATTTTGATATTGTGAATAAACTCAATGGAAGAGTAATTGATAAGAATTTCAGTATTATATCATTCGACGTGGTTTCGATGTACACGAACATTTCGACCGCTTTAGTATTAAAGAGTATTGAACATAGGTGGAACTTGATTGAAAACAAGACCTTTCCATGAGTTTGCCATAAAGCAATTATGATTATAATTATCTCTACATTTTTTAAATTTGACAAAAAAATATTTAAACAGATTTTTGGCATGCCAATGGGCTCTCCCTATATTAGCATTGTCCCCTATATTAGCGAATATTGTTCTACAAGACTTAGAACAAGAAATTGTTACTACTAATAATATTATCTCGTCTTTTTATTTCCATTATGTTGATGACATTGTATTAGAGGTGCATAAAGACAAGGTGGAGAATGTTCTGGAATTATTTAATTCATATGAAAGGCTAAGATTCACAGTTGACTTTGGTGATGAAAACGGCATTAATTTTTTAGACGTTAAACTAATGAGACAAGAAGGAAGAATCATCTTCGATATTTATAAAAAAATCTACTAACTCAGGGAGATATTTGAATTATTACTCGAATCATCCGTTAGTACATAAAAGGGGTGTAATCATCGAGCAATTAGATAGAATATTGTTTTTATCCCATCCAAAATTTCAAAAAAAAGAAACATTTCTGACTTAGTTCACACTCTGTTAATGAATGATTATCCTCTTGAATTCATTTTTTCAACAATAAAAATAGAATTAAAACTTTAGAAAATATAACGAATTTAAATAAAAATAGTGAGTGTAATAATAATGAAAACGATTCTAATTCTAATTTAAAGAAAAAGTTTTTTATAATACCATACTTAAGTAAAGTATTGGAAAAATTAAAAAAATTATCACATAGTCAGGGCTTTAATATTACTTACAAACTTATAAATAAATTGAATGGATTTATTAAAACTAGAAAAGATCGTTTGTGTAAAGAAGACCATTGTGGGGTGGTTTATAAAATAAATTGTTTAAATTATGTCTTCTTATGTTGGCCAAACAAAAAGGAAATTAAAAACTCGAATCAAAGACCATAAAACTGACATAAGAAGGTCCACCTCTGAGATGTCAGTGGTTTCACGCCACCAATTAAATAAGATGCACGAATTGGATTAGGATAATATTAGAATTTTAGATACGGATCATTAATGAAAAGAAGAATTTCTGAAATGATATACATAAAAAGCCAAATAAATATAATAGTATCAATAAGCAAAATGACTGAAGGTCTGCCCGATGTTTATCCTTTTCTAAAGAAAGATCTCTCTCACACTTAATAAATAATTCTAGAACAATCTAAACTTTTGACATATATATTAGGTGTTGGAATTAATTCGTAGCGTTTTACAAGTGATGGGAAGTACTTTCATTAATGTATTTTTTAATGCTCATGTGAAATAAATAACATTCTTTCATTAAAAAACGCTACGAATTAATTCCAACACCTAATATAAATAGTGAAATATATGATATGACAATAATAATACACAATGTCACGACGAATTTCCATCTGCGTAAAGGAAATGCTTAAGATTCATCATTTTTTCTGTAAAACAAATAACGATTCAATTCTTATACAGACTAGAAGATATTAATAATAGGTTAATTTTTTAAATTAGAATCTGGAAATTCTTGTTGTACATAATTTGCAATATAACAATTGGCGCTGCAACATTATTATACGATGCACCTTCACAAGATGAAAGAACATGTTTATACATAGTTATATTACATGACGGCTAAATTTAATGTCAGATATATGTAATTCTGTGTTTCAAGAATATTTGTGAATTTACTGAAGATGGCCAGATTGTGGCCGAAACGTCTAAAAAATGTTTTATTAATGTAATGATAAAAACACTACTTATTATTAAATATCACAAATAATATCTTGTGTTGTGATTTTATGCTCTTCTTTTTGTAAGTTTTGATAAACATAATAGACTAATGAAAGTCAGCAATGATAAACGGCGCAATTATTTAGTGAACAATCAATACTCAGATATTGGATTGATGTCTTCTTTATTTTGAACGTTTTGACTCTCTTTGGAGTCCTGCTCAGCAAGAATGATACAATTAGCTCACATGTCCATAATGTCTAAGTCACAAATTGATAAAGATGCAGCGATATTAATCTGATATTTTTTTTTAACAAATCTTAATTTAAAGTGATATATGCATAAACAATTCAAATGACTTACACGGAACATGAAGCATTGCACTGAAGCTTTGTTGAACATATTAAAACTTAAAAATAGAATTGTTAAAGTCAAATATAAAAATCACACATTTTTAGAATACACGTCGCTGTATGACGACGTGTCACTCAGATATGAACTATTCTCGAAGTAAGAGGTTACAAAGTAAACATTGAGGCAAATTTGCAAATATGACGAACGAAATACATGTATATAGTTGTTAAGTCAAACTGATGAAAACCGCAATAAATATAAATAAATATAAATAAATTATTGTATAAGAATTAAAAACTATTAAAATTATTAAAATTGTAAAATAAAGAATTATATAATAAAAAGAAAAAAAAGAAAAAATTCAATATAAAACATATTTCGTTAAAATTGTTACATTTTCGTCTAATAATACTTTGTCAAAATAAATTAATAAACTATAAATCTAAAAAGTTTCTAACATCAGTCAGAAGAAATGTTCAAGCATCGCTGCATAGGTATGATGCAGAGACCTTCTGTATCTGAACGTAAATTAAGGCCATTCCTTTACATGAATGCCATTTCCAAAATCAATCTTTTGTTCAAAAATTTCTCTTCATCTAAAATTTGGACGTTCTCCCAATAAAATTGGAATTTCTCCCAATTGCAGTCACGTGAAAATTCAATACGATTTTCAGTAATTACAGAGTGAGTGTCAATTTATATGTCTACGATGTTCAAATATTCTGCTGGGAAGTTTCCTGCATATTTGTTCTACATACGATGCATCGCAATCTTTACAACAAATCTTATAAATCACATTTGTATTATCAAAATTTTGGAAAAGCGTCCTTTTATTTAATTTGTTATCACTAAAAAACGCTAATTTTATGTTAGTGTCTTTACAAATCGACGAAAATTTCTTTGACATAGAATCAATATATGGTAACGAAAACTAAGTTTACCTAATGGTAACTAAACACGATCACTAACCGTATCGTGATTTGGGAAATTATTACTAAAAAATTTTTTGTTAAACCAATATTTTAGATGACTATTGATTGTGTCAACAACAAATTTTGTCGGATAGTCATTATTATTTTAATGTATAAATAATATATAAATAATTAATATTGTTATAATGAAATTTTGAATCTGAAAGTAACATAGCTCTGTCCAACATACCTATTATGATACCTTTTTTATGAGAAATAAGATGTGACGATAAGTTCAGGTATTGTTGGTTTGTGGTATCTAACTCTAAACAGCTATTGTTATTGATAATGATTTCATTTAAGAAATTAATACTATTGCCTTCTATTTTCAAGGTGAATTGCAATCTCGGATAAAACGAATTAAAAATTGTCAAAATAAAATCAATCATATCAGACGGGACTGCCATCATGATATCATCAACATATCTGAAATAAAAAGGCAATTGAAAGCCCAACATTGCTATTGCTTTAGTCTCTAAGTCTTGCATGACTGAGTTTGCTATAATAAGAGATAAAGGCGATCTCATTGGTGTGCCAAAGTTCTGTTTGTAAATCTCCCTATTAAAAGTGAAATACATCGAATTTTAAGTACTAATTCTAGTGCTATAAAAAATTCTTTTTCCAGAGTAGTCGTTGATTTTTTTATATAACTCCATCTATTAGTCACGTTCTCAATCGCCAAATCTAATGGAATGTCAATACAACAACGAGATGACGTCAAGAGAAATTAAAGAATAATTAGTTTCCAACCTATCTCTTAACTTTTGTGCAAGATGAAAACTGTTTTCGATTTTATTGAAAGATTTAGGGGATTTTTCAGAAATAATGTCATGTAAAAATGAAGTCAATGAATATAAAGGACTATCAATTGAAGAAAATATGATCCTAAAAGGACAATTAGGTTTATGCACTTTTGGAAGTGCATATGCACGAAATAAGTTGCCTTCACTACATGATATTTTTTTGTACGTACTATTTGAAATGTAATTTTTATTTTTCCAATGTGATAATAGTTCGAACTTTTTTTGTGAGAATATTGATAGGGTTTTTTATGACTTTAGTGTAGATGTTAAGATCATCAAGCATTTCTTTGACTTTCGAAATATAAGTATTTTCGTTTAGAGCCACAGTGATATTTCCCTTGCCTATCTGCCTTAGTGAAAATGTCTGAATTACTAGTGCAAAATTGTTTAGTATATCGTATTAGTTGAGTTAATCGTTTACTGATTGTATTATTTTGAACAAAAGATGATAAACAATTTTTCAATATGGGTGTGGTATAATTCTTGATACTTAAAATATTACTAGATTTAATTTTCCTAAAATTATTTTCTATTATTTTTGATTAATTCTAATAAAGTTTCTTTTTTATTAAATGAAGAAACGCGAAATTTTCCCCTAACTTGTAACTTGTAACAAATATTGAACTTTTTCAGGAATTGTAAAGATAAATTTGTGAACCAACTTTCTTTGATGTTAAATAATAAAGACTTTGATGTTATTTCAATAAATTCTGTAATTGTTTTGTGTTTGACTGTGGTTATTTTATTTCTTGGAAGAAATAATGTTCTCTTGTACTGCGAGCAACAATACTTTTTATTCTGGCGGTTCTTCAGTGATATACGAGCAATAATAATGGTGGACTTATATCCAGCGTTCACAAATCCAACACACTACTCTCACACGCCTAACGTAGCGTTCATAAAAACACAAAAAATAGTTGCAAGCATCTAGCACCACCCTACGGTCTAGTTGGCCTCAGACAGTAAAATTAACATAGACTTAGACATGCCGCCCGCTTTTTGACAAATATGACGAATATTTTCAAACTTGTACAAACAAACAAAAATTCTTTAATCGGAATATTGATGAATTTATTATAAACGCGTATATATGTCAAGAAAAAAGAATACATAGAAAAAATGAACTTACATTAGGTTACTTCAATAAAGGTGCAATATTGACTATCGATCTTTTAACTCCCTTCTTCATGCGCAAGGTGACAATCCAGGACTTCTATGATTCTTACAAGTGCCCATTTTAGGGACATGCTTTGAGTTTCTTTTACCATACTAGTTGTACCTAACTAGTTGTCCAACCTGATACATGGCTTTAGCATCCCTTGTCATTTATTTCTTTGTTGGTACGTGATTAAATATTCTTTTTGACACCTGGACTATAGATGCTGTTCAACTTGCTCGACATGTTGCCATCTTGTTAACCTGTTAGTACTTCCTTCAACTCTTGCTACGCATATTCTTGTAAACTCTGCCCGATTAAGAAATATCCTGGAGTTAAAGCTCTCATGTCGTCAGGATCGTCTGATATCTGAGTTAAAGATCTGGAATTGAGTATAGCTTCAACTTGAACTAAGATGGTAGTCATTTTAGCTATCGTGAAGCATGTTTCTTCAATTATTAATTTGAGGTGTAATTTCATGGAACGCCTCCCAGATGCCACCGTAATAAGGTGATCCTGCTGGTATAAAGTGCCAATACTTTTGTTCAAAGTACAGTTTTGCGAACCTTTGGATACGTCCTTTGAATTCTTCGTTGTCCCACGTTTGTTGCAATATGTTCTGCTCTTATAAAATTCCTGCCGTTATCCGAGTATAAGTTACTCACTTTTTCTCGTCGTGCTACAAACTTCTTTAAGACAGCGATAAAGGACGTTGTTAGATCTTCAACTAATTCAATATGTACAGCCTTTGTTACTATACACACGAAGATGGCTACATAAGCCTTGTACGTTGCGACAGATGCGATCTCGCACGTAGAATGGTCCACAATAATCGACTCCGCTATTTGAGAAAGATCTGCTGAAGTTGACTCGAACCGGAGGTAACTGTCCTATCAATTGCCAGCTAGCCCTTAGGTTTACCTTGCGATACCTTATATATCTATGCACAATTCTCTTGATCTTACTTCTTGCCAAAATTCCTCCCGAATGGCGTTTAGGGATGTTTGAGCACCCGCATGGAATAGCCTTTCATGATGTATTATTATTAAGCTGTGATGGAATAACGATCAGATGTTTTGTTTTTTCGACTAGTTCCGTGTGTTTCAACTTCCTTCCTACTCGTATTATTCCTCCTACTCGTATTTTTGATCCAGGAACGGATGGAGAGCATTCAATCTTGACCTTGTTGACACCTTATTATAACGTTTTAAGGCATCTAACTCTTCTTTAAGTTCTTCTGATTGTATTATTCGTACTATTACTAATTTCGCTTCATTTCTGAGACCGAAAGAAACCCTATGTTATTCTCATCTAACCTTTACATTGTAGATAAATCTTAATATATGCGCAAGTTATAATATAATCATTATAATATAACCACGCGCAGTAACTTGTTTAACATTGAGTATCTTTGACAATCTATAATTGCTTCTTTCTTTATAATTATCACAATCATATTTTGTTTACGTCCTTCCGGTACGTCCCTAGACGGTAACTTCTCACTTTCTTCTGGCCAAGCTTCACTGTTCATTTGTAGTCAATCAGACTCTTTTCACCTTAAACTTGCTTGTATTAATTGTTCTCCCCCGGATGTCCTCCCCCAGAAGACTAAATCGGAGGAAATTTTCTTGTGATTTTACATAGTGCCATTCTGAAGGTGAAGAGTTATCGTGGATTTCGCTAATCGTATTTGCTACGAAGGTTTGTCATTTCCGCGAGTCAGATTTTATTCACGCCAAAACTATTTTAGAATTGAAAAAATATTGAATCCAGAAAAAATATTGGTTTACTTCTACATTCAAACTGGCCTTTATTTTACTCATTAAGTTTGCTAGTAGGACTGCGCCGCACAATTTTAGCTGCGGTAGTGATACAGCCTTTACAGGAGTTACTCATGATTACGAGCAAAACCAATGAAACTGTTATTTTGTTTGGAGTATGCGCCTCATGCAAATATATACATGCGTCGTAGGCCTTCTCACTTGCATCACAAAATCCGTGTAATTGTATTTGTGATTCCACTTCGCCCGACAATATTAATCTGGGAATTTTTAAGGTATTAAGCAAAGGTATAATTGAGACTTCATTTGATTCCATACTTCATGCACGTCCAGGAATCGATTCGTCCCAGTCTAACCCTAAACCCCATAATCTTTGCATTAATATTTTAGCTAAAGTGATCATGAGTCCAACTAACCCCATTGGGTCAAATAACTTACAAATTTATGATAAGATAGCTCGCTTAGTTACATGTCCATCACAGTCCCTCGTTCCTATTTGATAATGGAATGTCTCTTTGTATGGTTCTCACCGTATCCCTAACAACTTAGAACTTTCTGCTTTATTGATGTCTACTGCTTTGTTATCTTGCCTATCATTATCTATGCTTCTTAAGTATTTCACTTATGCAATTCAATCACCTTTTGCTAATAATTCAATTAATTCTAATTTTAGCTCTCGTATTTTTTGGATTGTATTCCCTCCTGTCAGTAAATCGTCCATATAGAAATTTCTAGTTATTACTTCCGCGGCTTTGAGAAAATTTTCCTTTTCAAATTCTGCTAATTGATATAAACATCTGACTGATAAAAAGGAAGCGGCCACTTGATGCCATAAGTTACTGTTAACAGCTCAAACTCTTCTATCTCGGACTCAGGATCTTCCCACCACAAAATGCTCTGCAAAGGAATTTGTTTCTCGTGTATCAAAACTTGTACATTTTAGAAATGTCTGCGTATAAGACATGTTTAATGCATCGAAAACGTACTATTAATGTGAATAAATCCTGCTGAAGATTGGCCCTTTATAAAGAGCATTCAATAATTTATCTGTGCTCCCTTTGCTCGATGCATCAAAAACAACTCTAGTCTTGCTAATGATGCTGTCTTCCTTTATTACCGCATGATGTGGCAGAAAGACTCGAGTTTCGTTCCCCTGCGTACTTAACTTATGCCTTATATGTCCTAACTTTAAATATTCTCTCATGAATTTAATATATTCTGCCCTTAACTCTGGTTCTTTCGCAAATTTTCTTTCTAGAGTCAGAAATTTTTTTAAAGCTGTTTCCTTAGAATCATTTAGTGTCGCTAACGCTTCTTGTTTGAGAACAAATCTACCATCCGGTGACGTCTATAAGTTTCTCTAAAAAGCTTTTCAAACAAGTCGCATTTGCCTGCTCGTAACTTTCTATTTCCCAGAATTTATGCATAATTTCATTTAACCGTCGATTTTGTTTAGATTGCATTGAATTTGCCCCCTTTGTTTTAATCCAGTAATACCTAGAAGATCTGGCACTATCCTAGCAATGTTTTTTGTAACACCCGTAAATTCTTTCTTAACCTTATTTGTTCAACACATAATAATTCTCAAACCCTTTCTGCTCCAATAAGTATGTCTATTTTATTGGGAATATTGAAGTGCGGGTCAGCCTGATATTTGACGGAATATTTAAACTAGTTATATCGAATCTTGTTTTGAAAATTTTTTGTAACATTTGATAATATTATACATTGATGAATTATCAAAGATACCAAAACAAGAAGTCAATTTTATGTTTGCCGTTTTTGTAGCATGAGACACAACTGAATTAACTCCATTATTTTCTATTCGATTTTCCATTGCTGTCAACTTTAATCTCTTAAAGAAATTTGTTATAAAATTTGATTGAGATCCGTTATTTAACAACGCTCTTCCTTCAACATAATGACCGTGTCGAGCTTGGACCATAACTGGCAGTAATAAGTAATTTATATTAAATACTTTTTTAAATTGAGAGTAAGCGCATACTGAGTAGCAGTCTTACTGAAATCTGTCAGTTTTCATGTTTTCCACATTTTCCTTATTATCCTTCGAGGGAATACGAGCCTCGTGTAACAGCGTGTTTTTTAGAACATTTTTTATAATAACTAAATGTACAATCTTTAGCCATGTGTTTACTTCTTAAGCAATTTAAACATAAATTCATGGATTTAACCTTACTTAATCGTTCCGCCACTGAAAGCTCTCTAAACGATCTATATTAATAGATTTAGTAGTCTCCTTTACAATGTGCGCATTTTGCGTTAACAGCTGTATGGGATGTTACCTTTGCATTGACCGTTGATCGTAAATTAATGTTTGAAGCGGCAAGTTGGGTTCTCCTAGCTACGGCTTCAAGAGTTTGATATTTTTGTTTTAGGAATTCTACTCATTCTTGAAACGTTGGTAATTCTCTGATCTCCAAACTATTTTCTCACTCCTTAACAATTATGAAATCAAGTTTACTAATTATAATATGTATTAGTAAGTCATTCCACTGAGCTGTAGGACACTTTAAAGTTTATAATGCCCTGGTGTGCTTTAAAACGCCATCCAGTATATTTCTTAATGCTACGCAGTTTTCTTTTCTTAACATCGATAATTCGAAGATAGCCTTGATATGATTCTGAATTGCTAAGCGTTCATTCTCATATCGCTCTCTTAATCTGGCCCAAGTGTCCGTATAATTAATCCCAGAGATTTCTATTGAGGTTATAATCTCGGCGGCATCTCTCTTTAACGCCGATTTTAGATAGTAAAATTTTTGAATGTCACTCAGCGAATTATTGAAACGTATTAATGAATTGAAAATATAGAAGAAAGGATGCTAATTTTCATACGCGCAAGAAAATGATGACAAGTCGATTTTTGACAGTCTAATTAGATTTTCATTAGCTCTCGAGCATGATTAACTATTTCGGACCTTTGGTCAATATTAATAACGGAAGCTAGTCTCACTCGCTGCTCAATCGTTCTACTTGCTATCAATTTTAAATTATATATTTTTCATCCAAAATAGTTATTTCTAAGTCTGCTTGTTCATCTATTATTTCACTATCATAAATCGTTATGTTCTATTTGAATCTCTAACAAAGCTTGCCAAAGTTCGTCTAGTCTTGTTGCCTTAAGTTTTAATTCATTGATATCTACTGTAATGCTATCCATATCTTTCATAAAGTTTTTAATGCGAGTGATATTAACATTCGCCACATTCTTTCTTTGCTTAAGTTAAGTTTAGTTTTCCTTAATCGACATTTTATCGCGTTTATAATGATTATTAAAATAATGAACAAATGAGAATAGTCACGCTTTATCTTTAAATTTAATAACTGCGCTTATCTAGAATGTATGTCTTTGTGTATTGTCTTCGTTGGTAGCACCATAACTTTGTCCGGATGGAATTGCTCGCCCCTTCGCTCGTCGTGTGCTCGTCGATCCTTGCAATGATTTGTTCATCTTGTAGAGTGGGTCCGCTTGGCATCACCTCATGATACATCGAAGAATGCTTTTGAGTAGGTATTCTCTAACGTCGTGTATTTCCTGGTTGTGAGCGCTTTTTAGGAGCCTCTGCTTTTCGCTGCTTATTGCCGCTAGTACTTATCTGCGGTTGTAAAGACTCGAAGGAACGACGTGGCTTTTCGTGCTTTTTCTGGTCGCTCTCTGTCTCGTCCGCTGTTGTACCTCGCTCAATCTTTTCTCTCCCGGCTCAACTTCCCGGGATCCGGCTCAAAGGACCATGTAATTGATTTGTGTTTGACTGTAGTTATTTTATTTTTTTGGAAGAAATAATATTTTCTTGTACTGCGAGCAATGATATTCCCTTTATTCTGGCGGTTCTTCAGTGATATACAAGCAATAATAATAGCGGACTTATATCCAGCATTCACAAATCCAACACACCATTCTCACACGTCTAAAACAGCGTTCATAAAAATACAAAAAGTTTGTGGATATTGGTGCGGCTGCTGTGCCCGATATGGCGCCGAGAGTGTCTGGGCGCTGGCGATCACCAACTAACGGCGAAGGATAATTGGCGGGAAATCGTTAGGTTACGAATAAATGCTACTCGCTGATTCTGACTCTTATGCCATAAGGCAGTTTAATACAAACTTGACTAATTATTTAACAAATATAGATTACAAAAATAGAGACGTGATTGCGTGTGTAAGACGGCTCGGATACCGGTATTGCGTTGCTAAGTTATAATAGAATACGGGAAATTAAGAAAATATACACTGAAAATATACACTATTTATCCGACGACGCTAACAATTATCACAAGGCATGAGCGGTGATCGGTATCGATCTCGCAGTGAACACAAAGTAATTCGGAATCTTAACTTCCAAGTTTTAACTTACTACCTATCGTAGAGGCTTACACAAGGTCCGCACGCAGTACGCCATGACACCAGAGAGAGCGAAAAGAGGAATAGCCGGAAAGAAGGACCAACTTCAGCGCCGCGACGAACGTTCGCAGCGCCACAACTGACGCTCGCAGCGCCGCAATCAACACTCGCAACGCCACAAGTTGCATGCATTTAGTGCCACCCTACGGTCTAGTCGGCCTCTGACACCATATTTTCTTCATATCATGCACATTTTATGAATGTCGCTCATTGTCTTTGTTAAAGAACAAGATCAGAATTCGAATTTCTTTGTAAAGATATATGTTACAGTAGAGAAGTAGTGTGAAAGGAAGGCCGAAAACTGTTACCTGGGGCCATTAGGTACAGAAATATACGAATAGGATCGGAACAGTGAGTAACTTAACGTTGATGAAATTACGGACCAAATAAAATTACGATGAATAAAATATTTCTTGTATTAAATAATAATTATATTAAAAACGGCATTTTATTAGTGTTATATCGGATAGAATATGTAAAATAATAAGATTGTTAATAAAAATTATGTTCAATGAATTATATATTAAATGAAGTGAAAATTTTAAATAAAAACAATTGTTAATTAAATTAATTTTATTTTACATAATAATATAATATATATTTAACATAATAATAAAAAAAATTTGTTTGGAAAAAAAAGTGTAAGCAGGAATCGAACCCGGGTCGACAGATC
Source organism: Acromyrmex echinatior (assembly GCF_024713525.1). Taxonomy (NCBI): domain Eukaryota; kingdom Metazoa; phylum Arthropoda; class Insecta; order Hymenoptera; family Formicidae; genus Acromyrmex; species Acromyrmex echinatior. The sequence continues at coordinate 2,874,911 of NC_141858.1, read as the reverse complement.
GATAGTCCACAGCTGAATGCCTGAGCCTACGCCACTTTCTCGACAAGGGGCTTAACGCTAGCAGTATATATGGAACGGTGTAAACTTTAAACCGGTTTTTCTCGAAAACGGCTGAGAGTTGCGTCATATCCCTTTGCCAAAGTACTCTACTACTAGAATATTTTAACATATATAAGCCTTTTCAAAATCGGTGATTTGCTTGCGCCCTTGTTAGACAAATTCAATAGGATCTATTTTAATCTTAAAATGATTGTTAGAACGATAAGAATTACCACCGTGGATAGACAACTGATAGACAGCTTGAGTATCTTGAAAACATCATAGATATATAAATTGGAACACTGACACTCACTCTGTAATTACTGAACATCATATTGAATTTTCACATGACTTCGATTGGGAGAATGTTCAAATTTTAGACAAAATTTTTGAACAATAGATTGATTTCGGAAATGGCATTCGTACACATGCAAAGGAATGGCTTTAATTTATTTGTACGTTCAGATACAGAAAGTCTGCATCATACCTATGCAACGATACTTGAAAATTTCTTCTAACTGATATTAGAAACTTTTTAGATTTATAGTTTATTAATTTATTTTGACAAAGTACTATTAGATGACGAAAATGTAACAATTTTAACGAGATATGTTTTATATTGAACTTTTCCTTTTTTTTCTTTTTATTATGTAATTCTTTATTTTACAATTTTAATAATTTTGATAATTTTTAATTCTTATACAATAATTTATTGCGGTTTTCATTCGGTTTGACTTAACAACTATATGTGTTTCGTTCGTCATATTTGCAAATTTGCCTCAATGTTTACTTTGTAACTTCTTACTTCGAGAATAGTTCGTATCTGAGTGACACGTCGTCGTATACCGACGTGTGTTCTAAAAATGTGTGTCTTTATATTTGATTTTAACAATTCTACTTTTAAGAAAAACGTAAAAAACAAATGTGGTCTACTTTTAAGTTTTAATATGTTCAACAAAGCTTCAGTGCAATGCTTCATGTTCCGTGATGGAATTTGAATTGTTTGTGCACTTTAATAAGATTTATTTAAAAAAAAAATGTTAGATTAACAACGCTGCATCTTTGTCAATCTGTAAGTGACTTATGGTAGGCATTATGGACATGTGAGCTAATTATACTTGTATCATTCTTGCTGAGAAGGACTCCAAAGAGAGTCAAAACGTTCAAAATAAGGAAAACATCAATCCAATATCTGAGTATTGATTGTTAACTAAATAATTGCGCCGTTTATCGTTGCTGACTCTCATTAGCCTATTATATTTATCTTTTTGTATTGTTTAAAATTCGAGAGTTCTAATATAATTATTGTTATTGCTTACTTTATCATTTATAATTCAAAAACAAGGTAGGACATAATTAGAGTCGAGATTATTCGTTGACATACTGATTCGGGTCGTAGTGTTCTTCACGATTCTCCCCACTGCTCGCCCGATGCCGTGGCGAACGATGGAGTGACGTGCCACGGCGGTGATGAGGTAATGAAGAGGGCTAGCTACGGTTGATTCGATCTCACAAGGAGACAGATGTTCGGAATTTAGAAAAATTTGAAATTTATTTGAAACTTATAATAATTGGGTGAAGTGTATCACCCAGACATTATTTGGACTAAGCAGTGAAACGCGCTTCTCAGCCAATGTCGAGAAAATCAATTTTGAAAAATTTCAAGCGGAATATGTATACTAAACGTTAAATAGATATCAACGAGTCCCGTGGCGTAAAGGATAGTGCTCTTATCTAATAACCGGATCTAAAAACTTGATCACTGGTTCGAGCATGATCGCTGGTTTCTGCCGGCCATTTTCTCTTTTTTTTAAATTTTAGTATTTATATTATTCAATAAAATTTATAGAAATCAACGGATATTCAATATATATTTTTTATAAAAAACGTACATTTCATTTACAGTATAACGGAAATATATGATAAATAAAATCCAATGCAATGAAAGCAAATAAAAAATCTTTGAATGTATTATCGAACAGCCGACCGTTACATGAGCTTCTGTTACATCTTCTCTCATCCCTTGGCAAGAACAACCCACCATCTTTTGTTTTCCTTCAATATACTATTACCTATACTATTACCTCAGGAACTGGTCGATCCAAATGATGGTCCAAATGCATTGAATACCTGTGAAATTTGTCACGATTTCCTTTCTCTTATAATTCCGAGAATTGATTGTTTTCGAGAATTTTATTCCTGATTATATTTAAAAATATATATAAATTTCAAGTTAAATTAAGCAAAATATGAACGTAACGAGAGTACACAAAAAAACAAATTCTAACGCAAAACAAAAACCGTGTTTAATGTTTGCCCGCTCTCATTGTATTGCATTTTATTTTTCACATATTTCCGTTATGTTGTAAATTAAATGTGCGTTTTTTATTAAAGACTTGTATTGAATATTCATTGATTATTATAACGGAGGAGTCTCCATAAGGGCCGATTTCGGAACCCCTCAGATTTTGTTCAAACACATCAAAATCTATTTCTTGGGGTTAATTATGTTCAGTTAATTTAAAATGAAATTGAAATGACCGAAAATCGGTCTTATGGAGACTTCTATGGTAACATCACCGCTCCATTTAAGCTAAAATCACTTTAATTAAATATAATTGACCTCAATAAATAGATTTTTATGTGTTTGAACAAAATCTGGACGATGCTGAAATCAGCCTTTATGGAGATTCCTCTTTTGATTGATTTTGAATAGAAATAACATAAATATTAAAATAAAAAAAAAGAAAAAAGAAAGTGCAGCTTAAAACATACTGGAAGGACCATCGTATCTACCAATGTAATAAAAATGTCTTCAACATCTATTTGTTCTTGTCTGAAAGCTTATTTGCTGTACGCTTGCGTGCGATTTATATGTGAGCTTTGAATGTACATGTGTATGTTCTAAGGCGAGAGTACAACACTTTAAATACTAAATTATAATCGACGCATGCGCATTACGATGAAGCATCAGACAGGGACAGATAGATGTTGGACATCGACAGGCCCTTTCAATATGTATGTTCTAAGGCCAGCAGAAACTCGAACCAGCGATTCAGCTGTTACTACAAGAGCGCTACTCGTTGCGTCACGGGACTGATATCCGCTTAACATTCAATATACATACCCTGCCCGGAATTTTTCAAAGTCGATTTTCTTGACATTGGCTGAGAAGCGCGTTTTACTGTTTGGTCAAAATAATATTATATCTGGGTAATATACTTCATACTATAACTTTCAAATTTTTCTAGATTCCGAACGTCTGAACATCTCCTTGTCAACACTTTAATCTGGGCTCTATAATATATATATATATATATATGTGTGTATATATATATACATATATACTGTATATATATATATATATATATATATATATATATATATATATATATATATTGTGCGAGAGCGAATCAAAGCGAGAGCGATGACGTGAAATTTTAGAGTGATGCGGCGTTTGTCTAACTGTCTTTCTCGCTAGTTCAAATCCGGCTCGAAGGACCAGAAAATGTGCGAGAATGCACCGCGCGAAAAGATTCGAGCGAGAGACCGGCACACGGTTGGTATGATACACGACAGTAAAGAGAACTCAGTTTCTTTGTAATTTAACAAACGAATTTTCTTTAATATGCACAGTTACAAAGTCAGAAAATATAATTAATTAAATATTAAATTAACAGAATATTAAATGCGGTCACCTTTTCCAAATGATATTTTGGAATCGCGGTAATGGAAAATCTCGGCGATTTTCTCGGCACTTCTCGAAAGATTCGTTTTATAGCGGTTTTCACTAAGCGGTTAGCACGGCGATTTTACGAAGCGATATAGTAGCGAGATTATGACTCTAAGAACTCTAAGAACTTTTAGACTCTAAGAAGGAGGCCGGCGAGATCGAAGCATTTATTGCTTTCGGCCTGGGCTTTCTTCTTGGAAAAAATCCAATAAAATTTTGCTACAATCAGTAATTATTACGTGGCATTAGGTGTACAAAATTGATTGGCGCTTTGGATTCTTCTCAACGACGTTCAACGTAACAGTCATGAGCGACAGCGCACCAATCCGTGCGTGGGATTGGTGATAGCGCGTGACGTATTCGTCGGAGCGCAGCGCTCGCGTGCGCGAATTGAATCGTTCTAGAACTTTCGATTGTCCGTTGTCGGTAACGACAACTTGTTTGCGTGTAACGACTTGTTTTAAAAAGAACAAAGAACGCCAAATCGCTGATTTTTTATCGAGGATTTAGATCATGCTCGAGATGAAATCACGAGCTCACTTTATGCGTGCGTTCAATGACAATTACTGTCGGTCGACTGAAAGAATTCTTGCTTTTCTTTTCGAATTACCGATCTCAAACATATATATATATAATACATAAAATATATAACTATATATAAATATAATATAATTAAAACAAATATATAATTAGGTGTACAAATAAGTTTCCGCTGTTTTTAATAAAAAATTAAGCATTTATTGTGAAAGAACGATACATAATGTTTTATTGAAAGTATTGTCCATCGCTAGCCATTAGTTTTTCCCATCTTTCTGGTAGCATACGGATACTGCGTTGGAAGAACACTTCATCTTTTGAGGCTATCCAATTATCGATCCAATTTTTGATATCTTCATATGATGTGAAGTGCTGCTCAGACAGGCCATGCGCCATCGATCGAAATAGATGATAATAGGAAGGGACAATGTCTGGTGAATACGGCGGGTGAGGTAGAACTTTCCAATTGAGTGTTTCCAAGTAGATTTTGACCGGCGCCGCAACATGTGGTCGAGCATTATCATGCAGGAGAATAATTTTGTCATGCCTGGAGTAGTAGTGGGCGCGTTTTTCCTTGAGTGCTCGGCTCAATCTCATCAATTGTGTTAGAGAGCCCCAGTAACGGTTTCGTTCGGTTTGAACAACTCATAATACACGACACCAAGCTGATCCCACCAAATACACAACATGAGGTTTTTTCCATGAATATTCGGCTTGATTGTCGATGTTGAAGCATGGCCAGGTGATCCTCATGATTTCCTCTTCTTTGGGTTATCGTAGAGGATCCATTTTTCATCACCAGTGACTATACGATAAAAAACCCTTTCGTTTATGCCTGACAAGTAGCATTTCATATATGGAAAATCGGCGTTCAACGTTTCTCGCCTTCAGTTCATATGGAACCCAATTCCCTTGATTTTGAATCATTCCCAATGATTTCAAACGATGTGAAATTGCTTGTTGAGTCGCTCCTAATGTAAGTGCAAGTTCTTTTTGCGTTTGGCAGGAATCTTCATTCATAATGCTTCCAATTCCGCGTCTTCGTACACTTTCGGCCTTCCGCTACGTTCTTTGTCTTCGACATCAAATTCACCGTTCTTAAATTTTTGAAATCATTCACGACAACTTCTCTCACTTAAGGCAGCCTCACCATATGCTTCTACAAGCAATCGATGAGCCTCAACTGCAGATTTCTTCAAATTAAAGAAGTAAATCAAAAGTTCCCGCTTATTCGACTCAAAACTCGACATTTTCGCACAAAAAAAATATATGATGATGATACAAAATTGCTAGTATTTCAAGGTTATGTTGTTGACAGATGTCCAACCTTACGATATAATGTTTTACATCAGACAATTTTAATCATAGCTTGTTAGTGGCGCCGTCTTTTGTCAAACGGCGGAAACTTATTTGTACACAAGTAAAGAACGCCGAACGGTCAAAGTTAGAATATATTTAATCAATTTTTTATTTCAAATATAATTACGCGCCGATAATTGTCGGACATTCAACACAATCATTATGAAACGTTTAATAACCTCCTTTAAATAACTTCTAGAAAAACTAGAATAACTTCTAAACTTCTAGAAAATGAAAAGAAACTTATTGCGAAAAATATTATCTCAGCCAGGATTCGAATCTGGGACCTTCCAACAACTCGACCACTGAGATTTCGAAAATATTTCTCGCAATAATTGGAGGAATATTTCCGAAGCCTCAGTGGTCGAGTTGGCTAAGACACTTTTCAAGACACTCGGCAAGTTTGGAGGTCTCAGGTTCGAACTCTGGCTGAGGTAATATTTTTCGCAATAAGTTTCTTTTCGTTTTTTAGGGGTTTTCTTATTTACATTATTTAATTACATTTGGAACAAAAAAATTGATTAAATATATTCGTACATCTTACTTTGACCGTTTGGCGTTCTTTACATATGTATACATACGCATACACACTCATATATATATATATATATATATAGATACAATATATATATATACATATACAGGATGGCATGAATATATGGCCCCACTTTTCGCGCATGGCGCGCGGGCTGCGAGGAGCGGGAATGGCCTAGCAAGCGCGCCGCACCCTTTGAGCTTAGATGCTCGCGACGGGAAGTCCCGCTCCTCGCGGCCCGCGCGCTCGGTGGGCCGTACTTTCGGCAATAATAGGTCGGGAAGACGTGGATATTCGGCTATCTTTAAACGTTAATATCTCGTTAATTATTGCGAGCATTACAAAATGGTAGAGGACTTTTCTACTCAGTTTAGTTCACTCTACCTGCTTGGGACGAGTGAGGCCGTATATTCATGACATCTTTTTATCTCTATATATATATATACAGGATGTTCAAAAAGTCCCGGACCGAGTGAATAAATTGAAAAACAAAAAATTTTTGAAAAAACGCTGAAACACGTGAAACGATTTTTCAAAAAATCTATCTTTTGAGAGGGGTTGCGACCCCCCCCCCCCCAATGGGGCACGTGGGGCACGAGGGGGGTCGAAAATATTAAATAGCAACATAGGTCAAGTGGGGGCTCATTTGAAAGGTCTTTTCGAGGCGAATCCAAAACACTACACATAGAGGGCGCTGCGTTCACTTTTGGGGGGAAATTTCAATTTTGAAGATTTTTGACTCAGAAACATTAAAAAAATTTAGTGTTTCGATAATCACTGGAACACGTGAAACGATTTTTCAAAAAACTTATCTTTTGAGAGGGGTTGCGACCCCCCGCCCTCAATGGGGCACGTGGGGTACGAGGGGGGTCGAAAATCTTAAATAGCAACATAGGTCAAGTGGGGGCTCATTTTAAAGGTCTTTTCGAGACGAATCCAAAACACTACGCAGGACTTTTTGCACATGAAACACACCATATTTGTTGTCAAACATGTACATCAATGGTCGCGTTTTTGAATGCTGATAAAGACACTTGAAGTCAAAAGTTCAAATCATTGAGTCATTATTATTTTACACTTTATGTAACTTTCTTCCCTGATAAAGCTGTTTTGTCGTAGTTCATCTCTGTAATTTTGAAATCAAGCGTCTTTATCGCTGTTTTTGTGGTTATTTTCTTTTTCCTTCAACGTCGTGGATTTTTCCTACATTTAAGATAACATGGCTCCTCTCACCGAACGTGAGCGAATATTTATTCTGATGATGAAAGGCTATGGAAATCTCACGAGATCTAATGAAGACGTGAAGATTTTATTCAACGATACATTTAGGATAGGAGCTGAACAGATATCCAAGCCGACTGTACAAAGGACAATTACACGTTTTAACTTGAGTGGAAGTGTAAAGGATCTCTCTAGATCGGATCGACCTGTTACAGCAATTACACCAGAAAAACAGCTGGACGTTGCTCTCGCAATTACTGAAGATCGTCACAGTACAGTTAGGAGATTAAGTCAGCAATATGACCTTAGTGTTGGATCTACACATAATATTTTGAAAAAAAAAATTAAAGTTCCATCTCTATAAAATTAAACTTACATGAACTGCTTGAAGACGATTATGATAGACGCCTTGAGTTTTGTGAAACGATGATGGCTAAAATAGATGCTAATGGATATTTCTTGAATAGAATTGTATTTTCAGATGAAGCTACGTTTGAACTTAATGGTAATGTCAATAAGCATAATTTTAGATACTGGAGCGATAACAACCCACAATGGATGTCTGATACTCGCAGTATTCAATATCTTGAAAAGTTGAATGTCTGGGCCGGGATTATTAATAACAGAATAGTTGGGCCCTTCTTCATTGATGGAACTCTTAATGCAGTGAAATATGAAGATATGTTACGAAATAAAATCATATCGACGATTGAGGCAATTGTAGGCGATGATTTTCATGAGACATGGTTTCAGCAAGATGGCGCAGCTCCTCATTATGACCGAGATGTTCGTGCCTACTTAAACGCAGTATTTCCAGAAAGATGAATAGGAAGAAAAGGGGCCATAGAATGGCTACCCAGATCCCTTGATCTTACACCACTTGATTATTTTTTGTGGGGCTACCTCAAAGATAAGGTATATCAAACCAGCAAATCTCGCAGAACTCCAACAACGAATAAGAAATGAAATCACTGCCATTGATGCAGACACGATTCGCTAAGTTGTACAAGCATTTTATAACCGTATAGCGTATTGCCAGACAGCTGGGGGCGAAAACTTTGAACACTTAGTGAAGTAGAATTCAAATCATTGGAATTGCTGCAATCGTTTGCTTTAACGGGATTTTATCGGCTCAATGTCGGCTTCGCCTTCAATGGCCGAGCACAGTCTTGCCTTAACTGGCTGGACTCGATGTCGGCTTTGCCTTCAATGGCCGAGCGCAGTCTTGCCTTAACTGGCTGGACTCGATGTCGGCTTTGCTTTCAATGGCCGAGCACAATCTTGTCTTAACTGGCTGGGATTAATGCCAGCACAAACACGTGAGAGGCAAGGGGACTACTCACGTTAAATTAACACCCCGAAGGGATCAGTTTCCTGCTACATCCACGTCGTTGATCCTGGGTGATGCCGAGAGCAGAGAATACGCACATCTTAAAAATCAAATAACTCCGCCGAAAATGATCGCAGCGCCCTCTATGCGCAGTGTTTTGGATTCGTCTCGAAAAGACCTTTCAAATGAGCCCCCACTTGACCTATGTTGCTATTTAAGATTGTCGACCCCCCTCGTACCCCACGTGCCCCATTGGGGGCGGGGGGTCGCAACCCCTCTCAAGAGATAGATTTTTTGAAAAATCGTTTCACGTGTTTCGGCGTTTTTTCAAAAATTTTTTGTTTTTCAACTTATTCACCCGGTCCAGGACTTTTTGAACACCCTTATATATATATATATATATATATATAGAGACAAAAAGATGTCATGAATATATGGCCTCACTCGTTCCAAGCAGGGATATATATATATATATATATATATATATATAATACATTCATACAACGTTTTTTATTTATATTAATGTGTAGATTTATCCCTTGAAATATTAAAATGTATTTATGAATCACTCTGTATTACTAAAACAATCGTTGAACAAATGCATTTGGTAGCCAAATTGTTATTACGTCTAAAATTGTTAACAAATATTTCAATATTCTTCCACATAATCTATGATTGCTTGCATTTGTTAAGATATTTACGATTATTTGCACAATTATCAATTGTTATTAATCGCAATTTGTTTCTATTAATTTGTTTCAGGACAATTTCATTTGAATCCGTCGATGTATCGCAATGTCTGATATGCGAGAGCAAGATAAATTTACCTATGATGATGAAATGTCGGCATACTTTCTGTCTGCAATGTTTCAAAAATCGTCTTATGATGTCACGCAAAAGAGGTATATTATATCTGAAATGTTATTTTTTACAAAAATAAATAATTATTTTATGGTACAAATTTTGGTTATGTCATAATGGTTAATATTATAATCAATATTGTATTTTATATGTAGCATGTCTGACAACTTTTGAGTGCTCGTGTGTAGATAGAGAGGATTAAACTCAGTCGAAAAGTCTTCCATTTTACAATTTTCGTGAGCTTTGAACGTGCATGAGTAGTTAACATAATATTAATTCTAAAATATTGATTTTCAATGATTTCTTACTCAAATACTATCAATTTTACAGAAAAACAGCAAAATACAAAAATTATTTATTTTCTTGTCATAGAAATCTAAGAATTTTTTCAGATTTTTTTAATTTTTTAATACTGCATTTCCTCATATACGCACTTCCAAAAAAAGCGATACACTAAAAATTTAGAAAAAAATTTTTAAATTTCAAATGATCATAACTCAATAAATAATGAAGATAAAAAATGCAAAATGAAGCTTGAAATGTCCACTTTAAGAACATTTGTATAGAAACTGTACTACTGGATTATTATTTTTAAAATGGCGGATAACAAAGTGAGAAAATGCAAAGTTGATAATCAAGAGAAGTTTGTGATGGTGCATGGCGTGAATCAGATGTGGCAGCTTAATGGAACAACATGCACGTAAAAGAACTTTACAACATGCATGTAAAAAAATATAGAACGTTATCTTTAAAACGCTTTTTTATCGATCTTGATACGACCATTTTCCATTGCGTTATTCCGAATTTAAGATATCAATTCAAATTATATTTGTTTTTTTTCCCAATATGAAATGCATGGAGTTTGATTCGGAATCACATTGCGTGCGTGCATGCGCGCGCGCGCGCGCGCGCGCGTGTGTGTGTGTGTGTGTGTGTGTGTGTATGGGACTGTTTGAATGCTTTCGTGAGTGTACATTAATAGTACGCATGACCTTCTCATGTGTGTCTACCCCATTTATACAATCTGTCATTCTTATCCTTTCAGTCCTTTAATTTCATCCTGCGTAATTGTCTTAATTGTATATGCTATTTCTTCAAAGATTCTTTGAAGTTCTCGCAGCAGGTATGCAGCAGATAATTTCTTACTTTTCTGCCAAGATTGTCCCATAGGTATTCAAATCTGAACAATTTTCTGCCTGAAGTTGATTTATTTATGCCAACTTCATCAAAGAAATCAAGCACTTTTCTCGCAACGTGTTGTTTCTCGAGCGTTGTCTTGCATAAACAAGAAGTTCTCTCTGATGAAGGATGCGTACGGAACAACATACGGAATGAATATGTCTTCCATACAGTACATATCTGCGTTCATTGTTAAAAAAGTGCAGATTAGTATAAGCATTTCCTGAAATTCTTGCTCAAACCATTATATAGTACACCTCCATTAGCCGTGCCTCTCACTTACAATCTGAAGATCGTTCTTCACTGCGACGATAAACTCGTTCTCGTCTATCTGGAAAATAGAGACAAAAACGAGATTTATTACGAAAAAGTACTTTGCTTCAGTCTGTGTAAGTCCAATATCTATGCCCAATTGCAAAATTAAGTTGAGCTATGTAATGGCAACGTGTAAGCAAAGATAGAGCCGCTGGCCTGCGCGGAAACAGCTTCTTCTGAAGGGGCTCGCTGAACAATCGCTTCCGTCGTTTGCTCCAATTTTCGTTGTGCTTCATCGTTTCCTGCGGACTCTCCATTAGAACTCTTTTCCTCGTAATGATTGGTAAACGAATTATTATACGATCCCGGACAGGCCCCTAAAATGTTACGTCCGGGCATCCGGCTCGCGGAGATATTTTCGAGAACGCGTTCACGCACTCCCGGTCTGCAAAATGAACAACACGAATATTATGAAAAGAACAAGAAGAGTTTATTATGAAATGAACACACGCCCGCACGCACGCACGCACGCACGCACGCACGCACGCATGCACCGGCTTAATAATTTGGCCGTAAGAATCAGTGTCAACTAAAATATGAATCTGGCCAGATTTACCAAAATTAGGGTCTAGATCGGAAGATTCTTAAAGTGAATCCATGATTCGTGGCCACTTCGACGATATATATCGTAATAGTTAACCGAGAAAGAATAAAGGCCTGCAAAGTGTAAGAATCAGATACATTCACTTGCCATCCTGATAACTTAAAGTCAAGCTGCTTATATAATAATATAGAGCCAAATTTCGGCCAGCCAGGCCGAAATGCTCTATATTTCTCTATCTTTGTCCTTATCCCAACATTAATTTTTGGTCCTTCGAGCCGGATCTGATATGGGATGCTCTCTGGAATGTGGACTGACGGCAAGCGGAGAATCAATCAAGTGTGTTATGGAATGCTGCATGAGTCAATCATGGATTCATTACGAGGTCAAATATCAATGCAAATGAACAGATTTCTAAGAATTCAGAATGCAGTGGAGGATGCTTCAGTGGAGCGTCTAAATTAATCTCTTGTCATCTCCTGCGTGCTTGGCTAGAAGTTCTCAAAGCAAATTGGACTAAGTTTCAAGTGGAGCATGAAAGGATATGTCAAGTACAATTTGAGGGGAGTCATACATGAAACATCGCACTTACGAAAGATGCCAGGAATTCTATGTCCAAGCGAAGGCTTTGTTATTCAATCAGCAGGGTACGAAGTTTCTAACCCCTCTTCTCGATCATTCGATGTTCTATCACCGGATGCTCGATCTAGTAATCGTCGAAAGAGTTTCAACGCAATTTATCACTAATCTTTGTCAATAATTGAGTTTGACTGAACAGTTACCGAATAGTCAATTTTTGGATAATTAATGTTTCCACTTCTGTGTTGACTTATTGGATACTGATAACTTTATTTACTTTTAACTTTTATAAGATATATTTCAGTCATCAATGCCCAATAACTTAACAAAGAAGTGGAATATTAACCATACAAAAGTTGACTTCGATAATTCATCAATTTTAGTTAACTGGATTAATAATAATCAATTATTTTCGAGACAATAGTCGACTATTAGTCGATTATTAGTTGACATTCAGATTTGATTAAAAAGTCGACTCTTAACTTCTCCAGTCTACTTATAGTCGACTTTCAATCGATTTACAATCGACTTTCAGTCGATTTTTAGTCGACTTTTTTTGAGACATTAGTCAAGTATTAGTCGACATTTAGACTGACTTTGAAGTCGACTTTTGACTTCTCCAGTTAATTTATAGTCGATTTTTAGTCAACTTCATGTTGTTTGGGTTGCTCGGGGAGATTCCTTAATTTCTATTCTCACCATCCACTTTGTCACAAGAGAGGCATTATCATGAGAACAATTGTTCTCATATTATTATCTCATCTTAGGTTTCATGAAAAAAATTTCATTGATACTACTTTCTTGAATAATGATTATCCTCTTGACTTCATTTTTTTCACTATACAGAATAGATTAAATTATCATACCCACAAAAGCAATATATATATATATACTTCTCAACCTCTTAATATATATAATAAAAATATATATAATATATTATAATAAAAAAGGAAAAATTACTCAAAAATTTTTTACTATCCCATACGTTAAGGGGGGAAACCACAGTAAAAGTTTGAAAAAATCGAAAAAAATGTTTTTTCACTTATAAGGTGCTTTAGGGTCTTAAGAATAACATACCAAAAGATGGAGTGCCGCAAATGCAGTCATTGAAATGTTCCAGCGTTCTGAAGCATTGCATGATGTGCAGTATGTAAGTTATGTAGGCGATGGAGACTCGAAAACCTTCAAAGGTGTCACAGATCCTAAACGGTACGAAAACGTGACGATAACTAAAAAGGAATGCGTAGATCACGTACAAAAACGCATGGACACCCACCTCCGTAATTTGAAGAAACGCACAAAAGGCTTGGGAGGAAAAGGGAAATTGACAGGCAAACTGATCGACGAACTGTCAATATATTTCGGGTTAGCTATTCGTAGAAATTGCGAATCAGTCGAAAAAATGAAGACAGCTATATGGGCCACATTACTTCACAAAATATCTACGGATAACCATTCCCAACACGACGATTGCCCAACTGGAGAAAATTCATGGTGCTCGTGGCAAAGGGCGAAATCTTCTAATACTTTGGCTACCTATACGCACAAATCACCAATGTCTGATATAGTTTATGAAGCAATTAAGTCAGTTTACGAACAACTCACTACGGATGATCTTCTCACTCGCTGCATCGGGGGTTTCACTCAAAACAGCAATGAGAGCTTCAACTCGACAGTGATGGCTCCGAAAATTATGAATTCCGGCAAAAGAATCATCGACATTGCTACGAACATCGCTTCGTGTGTTTTTAATGACGGATTAATATCAATTTTACATATAATCCAGGTCATGGGCATGAAAATTGGCCCAAAAAGTCACGAACTATGCATGGACTTGGATGAGAAACGCATACAGAAAGCGGAACGATCTTTGAGTGAGGGCGCAAAACAGGCCCGCATCGATCTGAAAACAATTCGAAAGGCCAAACAAGAGCAGGAGATAGATGAAGAAGGCCAATTGTATGGCGCAGGCATCGCAGATTAGAGGTATATAAAAATATTATATGATTTTACAGTACTTAAAACTTTAAACGCGTTTTTCTCGAAACCACTTTTTTTAAACTGAGCGGACACATAACTCGAATAAATCTTTACCGATCGGTTTCAAATTTCGACAGTATATTCAGAATACCTTTCTCTATGGAAGTGCGTAGGATTTTTTTTTATGTTACATGGTTTTTTTTATCAACAATTTTATGGAGTTTTTTTTTGTTAAATTTGCAAGTTTTCCTTAAAACGTGCATCATTTTGTGAAAAATTAATATATCGAAAAAATCCTACGTACTTCCATAGCTATTGATATATAGAACCTAAAAAACTGTCATTTTTTGTTCCAGGTCAAAAATTGAGGACTCTAGATGTCCGCCCATGGTCCCTCCTTCAAAAATAGGCGCCATCGGACAAGTGCGGCACAGCCGCCATTTTGTACTAAAAATGTATGAAAAAATTCTTATTTGTACTTCATTCATAATATTATAATGCTTATTTTACAAATTTTTGATTGATCATTTCATTGAGCCAAAAAAAATTCCCGAAAATATACTTACTTTTTCGTGCTCTACTGTGGTTTCCCCCCTTAAGTCGGTTTCTGAAAACTTTATGCCCATGCTCTTAAAATAAATTCAAAATTAGCCTATTCCATCCCTAATATCCTTAAAAATTATAATACATAAAAAGACCAATTGGATTTCTTATCTCATCAAGAGATTGTTTATAAAACATATTGCGAAGATTGTGATGCCAGCTACGTGAGTCAAACGAAGTTAAAAACTAGATTAGGAACACAAATTAAAAACTAGAACAAGTCAGATATAAAGAAAAAAACTGGATCACCATTATCACTAATCACAGAATTAATTGCAACCACGAGTTTAATTGAAATAGAATAAGAATTTTAGATAGTGAGCCTTACAACAAGCAATTAATATCTGAGACGGTTCACATAAAAAAGCAACGACAAGGTTTAAATAGGGAAAATGACACAGAATCGCTACATGAATTCTATCTCTCTATTATACAATCCCTTTCCTTCTTCTAGTCCTTCTTCCTCCCCCTTTCTCAGTTACCCTCTCCCAGCCAGTTTTTATCCCCTCACTTGTAGCCTTAACGTTTTCGTCATTTCGTAACATCTAGTTAGACAATAAAAACATTCTATCGCAATTTGCTTTATATTATATATTTTTATATTCCGACTGATCTTTTATTTTTGGACATTATAACTCGTTTTACATATTTTAAAGTAATTTTCATTAGTTTTATTTATTATGCAATCCAATTATTTTCACTTTTATTAAATTTTACTAATTGTTTCTAGATTTTTATATACCTATATTATTATATTGGTTGTTTTACTGTTTCTATAGTATTTAACTTTTTGATAATTTAATCATGATACTTTTGTAACGAACAATAACATTTTACATATACATTCTTAATAGTTGATAATGGAGCCTGCTATGACATCTATGATGCAAATGAACACTTCTAAATTATCAACGTGATAACCATAGGATAGGATCTAGCGACCTTACATCAGTTATTAATCTGTATTTTTATTCATTATTTTTAAGTCGTCTACATTTTAATTTTTATTTTAATTAAGCCGTTTATAATTTAAATTCTTATAATTTAATTTAAATAATTATATTTTATTAACATTGAGAATGACCGACCGTCATTTGTAGGTATCTTTGTCTAATACATTATATTCTTGACTTAATACACTATATTACATCATTTTTTTTTGGTTCGTAGCACAATTTTATTTATATTATTTGAGCCATTCTTCACTATATATTTTATTTTACGCGGGCTAAAATATGCGTTCACCGTATATTTCTTATTTTATTTTTTCTTTTATTAGGAACAATTTTGATTTTAACATTTGTGAAGTTTGTAGTAAATTAAAAATGTTTTATGTTAGATGTTCGATTTGTATAACAAATATCTCATATATACAGGGTTGGTTCGACGGAAAGACCTTGAACCCTATTAAATGATTTTTAAAATGAACAGCAAAAAATGTGTTTTTTTCCCATGATTGAAAAAAAAATCTTTCCGTCGAATATGGCCAACCCTGTATATATATATATATATATATATATATATATATATATATATATATATATATATATAAGATATAGTATAACGGTCCGCATAATTTTTTAGACACTTCCGACAATTAAAAAAAAAATTAAATGGTGAATATTCATCTGTTTATATCAGCTACAACATGTGATAAAGGAATTTTAAAAAATTCATTTTTCATAAAAAGGAAATCAAAGTCATCTTAAATTTTTTAAATGGTATCATATAATTTTTTCCGTAATATTGTAAAAGTCTTCAAGACGAATTCAAATCACTGTCGAAATGCTTTTATTGATGTTTTATTGATTTCATTGCATATTTTATTAAATAAGTATGTATTTCCCACGTTTGTCGTGTGATGTGATAAAAAAAAATAATAATCGAGACTTTATTTGTAACTGGTAATAATAATATTTATTTTACGAGTACAATTTTATATGACCGTACAGGACGAACACCTTTATTGATCTGTTATTATAATATTTCTTTTTTTATTATTTTTACGCTTAGGGGTTGCATTAAAAACCGCTGTTCACGTTTAGATGGCAGTAATTGCGTATGCTATGGTCAGAGACATCTGCTACTTATATCATTTTGAAGTGTGAACATTTCCTACTAAAATTCAGTCAAGACGTCATCCTTGTTTACATATGTGCTTTTCTATAACTGAATTAAAATGGAAAGTGATAAGTTGTTTTTCCGATGTGTACTTTTACACTATTTTGATTTGAAAATAAGTGCAGCTGAAACTCATCGATTGCTTGCGGAAATTTATAGTGAATCTGCTCCATCGAAAACAGTATGTAGAGACTGGTTTCGACGATTCAAAAGTGGTGATTGTGACGTTCACGACAAACAACGAACAGGTCAATCGAAAAAATTCGAAGATGAACAACTGCAAGCTCTATTGGAAGAAAATCCAGCTCAAACACTCAAAGAATTGTCTCAACAACTTAAAATCGATAAATCAACTATTTTACGACATTTACAAGCTATGAGAAAGATTCAGAAAGAAGGAAAATAGCAGCCACATGAATTGATCGAAAATGACGTTGCCAACCATTTAAACATCTCAATTTCTTTGCTTGTAAAACATAACAAGAAGAGTTTCTTGTGGCATATCGTGACCGGCGATGAAAAATGGATCTTTTTCAACAATCCAAAACGCAAAAAATCATGGGTCGATCCTGGCCAACCATCAATATCGACTCCAAAGCGAAATATCCACGGTCACAAAGTAATGCTCTGTATTTGGTGGGTGTCGTGTATTATGAGCTGCTTAAACCGAACGAAACAATCATCGCCGAACGTTATCGACAACAATTGAAACGTTTGAATGATAATTTGATGCAAAAACGACCATCAATTGCATCAAATCGTTGAAAGGTGATTTTACTCCATGATAACGCTCAGCCGCATGTTGCTATAGCTGTGAAACAAACACTGATGGATCTCGAATAGGAGGTTCTCCCTCACCCAGCGTATTCTCCGGACTTAATACCAAGCGATTATAATCTGTTCCGATCGATGCAACATGCTCTGGAAGATACACTTCTATAATTATAGCGAAGTCGAAAATTGGATTGCTGAATGGATTGACTCAAAAGACAGACCATTCTTTCGTTGTGGAATTCAACTTCTGTCTGAAAAGTGGCAAAAAGTCATAGCTTCCGAGGGAAAATACTTTGATTGAGATATTCATATATTTTGTTATTGAAATAAGTGCTCAAATACAAAGAAAAAACAGCGGTTTTTAATGCAACCTCCTATGTATGTTGTGTTCTCGTCAGAGGTTGTAACTATTGCTGTTACAAATTTGATATTTTAAGTATCAATAAAATCAATAAAATTAATATTTCGATGATTTAAATTCGTCTTGAAGATCTCTACTATATTACGGAAGAAACATATGTACTACTTGAAAATTTTAAGACATTTTATGAATAAAAATCTTTTAAAATTTTTTTTATCGCATGTTATAGTCTGTATAAACCAGATAAATATTCACATTTTAACTTTTTTTTAATCGTCGGAAGTATCTGAAAAATCGTGTGAATGGACCGTTATGCTGAATACTCTGTACAAACCACAAATGGAATTATGATAACTATTATTATTTATATTTCAGACAGCAGTCCTATTTGCCCTGTATGCAATGTAGCAGCAGTGACTACAAAAGTAAATAGAAAAGAATCGAAAAGTGCATTAAGCTTTGTGCCTTTATCGCCAATACTATATGATAAGAGTTGCCGTACTTGTAATGAAACTTGTAAGAATGTCAACAAATGTAAACACTGTAAACGTGTAAGTATATAAGTTTACTTAAAGATTTGGGTTAAAAACTTTTCGTTTCAGGAAAATTATAAATCTATGTAAAAATTCGCTTTGCGTTATAAACACTATTCGTGGATGTAGTATGTTACACCGCCCCTGAAGAAAAGCTTCACCATAAACTAGAAACATAAACTTTGGATTGAATCTCGCTTTGCGTAAAAAGTTGAAAGTTCATATGTAAATACATATATGTATTTATACATGAACTTATAACTTTAACTCTTGCGTGGAGCATTATAATGTGACCAGAAACAATGGATTTTTTCCGGAATTATGCTGTTAGCCTAATATTCAATCCTCAGGTTTGAGCCTGGGGAATTCATACGGGATAGGGCATTTTTTAATTGCCCCAGGCGGATATCTCTGAAACTAAAAGAGATATGGGAAAAAGTGGTATTTAAAAGTTACAGATTTTCTTGGAAATAACAGATTTTGTATGGAGCATTATCAAGATCAAGTCAACCTGAATTTTTTTTATAGAAACCGCAATTTTTTATTAAATATTCTTGCAATTGAAGTCGAGACGTTTTCAAAACACTATAATAAAATATTTTTTATTAAGCACTTTTCGAGTTATAAGATTGTTTTTTCGTGCTGACGCTCGAAGCTCATTTTCAGCGTCAAAACAAGTCATGTGATCAAAATTGATGCTTGGTATTTGTCAATTTTGAGCATCTGTTTTGACGTTCGAATCGAATGTCAGCAAGAAAATACAGCCTAAGACTTAATAATTACTGTACTGTTGACATTAACATTACATAAAGTGTAGGTTACTTATTGTTAGTCAGATTTAATCTGCATGTACGTATGTGAATGGGGAAGAGAAAGGAGAGTCAAAGTTATACATACTCTGTTCTTGCTTTTATTCATTACATAGATTATGTTTGATTATCAACTAATTCCAGGTCGACTGACATAGTTTTAAAGAATCGCAAAAAACCGAATTTTTCTAACTTTTCCGCGGACTTTTGGTATTTTTCCCGAGGGTAGAAAAATTTATTGAAAAAATTCACACGTTAGGTAAAATCTATAATATCATATTTGTTTCTTGGTTCTTTTGAGAAAATTGCCTATAGGATACAGCCGACAGTGAGATAATTTGGAAAATTTACCGTTTCAAAAAAAGACGTCAAGTGCTACTCTAAAAAAAAAAACAGTTACATAAATTATTATATGTGCTTGTATGTGCGCTCCTTGAAGAAAAAAATGATTATTTATTCCAAACTTATTACAAATTTATTTTCCAAACTATGAAAATATAAAATAATAATTTTTTTCGAAAAATATGTGAAATTTTTAAATTACGCCAATTATAAAGAAAAAAATTTCGTTAAAACACTAATGTTATATAATTAAATATTAACAAGTCAATGATCGAGTTTTTAAAGTTGAAGGATATTACACACAATTAAGTCAAATAAAAAATAATTTATATATTAATTATGTTTCGGAACTATGATCCCTCTTCAATTAATTAAGATAATAATATAATAAAAACTAGATTTACATGAGTCAGTGAACTGTTAATTATGGACGCAAAGTCACAAAAATTTTTTCTTTATTAATCGCTATCATGGGAATATATTAGGTGTATAAATAAATTTCCGCCGTTTGACAAAAGACGGTGCTACTAGCAAGCTATGGTTAAAATTGTCTGATGTAAAACATTATATCGTAAGATTGGACATCTGTCAACAACATAACCTTGAAGTACTAGCGATTTTGTATCAGCATCATATATTTTTTTGTGCGAAAATGCCGAGTTTTGAGTCGAATAAGCGGGAACTTTTGATTTACTTCTTTAATTTGAAGAAATCTACAGTTGAGGCTCATCGATTGATAGTAGAAGCATATGGTGAGGCTGCCTTAAGTGAGAGAAGTTGTCGTGAATGGTTTCAAAAATTTAAGAACGGTGAATTTGACGTCGAAGACAAAGAACGTAGCGGAAGGCCGGAAGTGTACGAAGACGCGGAATTGGAAGCATTATTGAATGAAGATTCGTGCCAAACGCAAAAAGTAATGGCTAGCGATGGACAATACTTTCAATAAAACATTATGTATCGTTCTTTCACAATAAATGCTTAATTTTTTATTGAAAAACGGCGGAAACTTATTTGTACACTTAATACAATATTAATATTTGCCCAGATAATTTTAAAACAAATTTTGCAATAAAGAATATAAATTCAAAAACAATAAAAAACAGAATAATAACTTTAGAAAATAGAGTTAATTTAGATAAAAATAGTATAATGGAATAATAATGAAAACGATTCTAATTCCAATTTAAGAAAACAGTTTTTTGTAATACCATATTTAAGTAAAGTATCGGAAAAATTTTAAAAATTATCACATAGTTAGGCTTTAATATTGCTTACAAACCTATAAATAAACTTAATAGATTTATTAATACTGGAAAATATCGTGTATGCGAGAAGGACCATTATGGAGTGGTTTATAAGATAAATTATCTGAATTGTTAATCTTCTTATGTCGACCAAACAAAAAGGAAATTAAAAACTCGAATCAAAGAACATAAGATTAATATAAGAAGATCCATCTGCGATGTCAGTGGTTTCACGTCATCAAGTGAATGAGATGCATGAAGATGGGATAATATTAGGATTTTAGATACAGAACAATCATTATTCAAAAGAAGAATTTCTGAAATGATGTACATAAAAAACTAAATAAGTAGTATTAACAAGCAAAATGACTCTGAAGGAAAGTTTGCTTGATGTTTATCTGCCTTTTCTAAAGAAAGATCTCTCTCACACTTAATAATAATTCTATAATAGAACAATTTAAACTTTTGACATATATATAAATAGCGGTAATATATGACGATATGGACAAATAATAATACACAATGTCACGACGAATTTCCATCTGCGTGAGGAAAGTGTTTAAGATTCATCATTTTGTCTGTAAAACAAGTAACGAATTGTTAATCCTCATAAAATTAACTAGAAGATATTAACGATAGTTGAATTTTTAAATTAGAATCTGAAAATTCTTGTTCTATTAGGTGTTGGAATTAATTCGTAGCGTTTTTAATGAAAGAATGTTATTTATTTCACATGAGCATTAAAAAATACATTAATGAAAGTACTTCCCATCACTTGTAAAACGCTACGAATTAATTCCAACACCTAATATAATTTGCAATATGATAATTAGCGCTGCAACCATATGTTGTATGATGTACTTTCACAAGATGAAAGAACACGTTTATACTGATTTATATTTTTTACGGCTGAATTTAATGTCAGATTTATGTAAATTGTGTGTTTTTTATTGATATTTATTATTTTACTGGCCAGATTGTGACCGAAATGTCTAAAGATTTTTATTAATGTAATGACTTGTTAAATTTCACAAACAGTATCTAGTGCTGTGGTTTTATACTCCTCTTTTTGTACATTTTTAAAAACATTGTCTGCTGATCGTAACCCTTGCGATATCTAAGTTTCTCCTACAAATTATTATCCATTCTTTCCTTGTGATCATTTTCAATCATCGCACAACCTGATCTCCGATTCCCGGAGAAATTGCTTAAATGCATTGACCTAAAAAACGGAGGAACCTCAATTTCTATTACATCATTACGTAACAACATGTTCCATTAGACTGTTCCATTTACTGTGTAAATGCAAATATGAATAAATTAAGAAATTAATATAAATAATGGTTAATATCTAAATTTAGTTCCCTTACATGAAACTAAATTAAGAGTTATTAGACATGACATAACTGTTTCATAGACGGATATAAAATGAAAATTGAGAGAAACAATGGATACAACAGAACATGTACTTACAATGACGATAAGTCTTTGAAAATAAATCTATATATAAAGGATCGAGAAAAAGTGTATCGTTTTGTAGATTCAGATCATACTATCATTATTTATAACTATAATATTACTATATATGCGTTTGTAGCGCATTCTTCTCTTATAAACAGATGAATTAATCAATTTAGTATCAATCATTTAGTCAATTTATATTTGTATCGCCTTCTTACTTTTTTTAAAAAGATAAATTTATATAATATAATATCATGGCTTTTATAGTTTTTGCTGTCTTCTAAAGAATGTATAAATTAATTACTTTAGTATATTTCTTGCGAAGATTTTTAACTGTAACATTAGGGAAAAGTTACTCAATCGTTACTTACAACGAGTTGGAACGGTCACTCGTTACTGAAAAATAGTAACTCATTATTTGTAACTTTTACCCATCACAAACCAGGCAGATGACGATAATAGTAATGACAATAACCTTTCTTAAAATTTGAACAAAATTTGGAACTTCTTGCAATATCTCCGTTCGTAGGGTAAATAGAAAAAAAATAAATGCACTTCCATTGTAATTCGGGTACCAGCTATCGATTGACCATACATAGATTTTAATCGGCATAGCCATTATTGAGATATAATAATCGATATCTCGGAAAATTCACCGCTTCCGTGTAAAGATATCCAGCGTTGTCTCGCGCTAAAACGCTACGTGTTTTCTTAGCGCCGAGACACTACCGTGGCTCTGAAAAAAAATAAGAGCATGTATAATACATGAGTATAAGTTGTCGATTAAGTGTATTTAAAACTTGAAATTTCTTAAAAGAAGAGTTAGAGATGGAGGTAAAAGTCAAAATCTTATATTATTTATTCGTAGGCTATATCTGGTGATCCTAGTATTAAGGAGACTAAAAAATTTCCGAATCTTCCAATTATAAAAGGTATAACTATAACAAAAATTATAATAAATGCATGATTAATATTTAAAGAATTATAAATTTGATCATTATTAATTAAATTTCTACAAGATTCTAATTCTAATTGAATGAATATTCTTATTGCTGATCCGATCATTCCTGATCAAATAGTATAAAATAAAGAATTTCAATTCTTTATGATTAGTAGAAAATAATCATTTATTCATATTCATATATATGTATTATATATAATAAACAAACGAGACAGTTGTTATTGAGATCCGATAATCTCGATTTGGCGCAACTCTGCTTGCGTATAGGAACATATCAGTGTCTTAACGCCGAGACACTACTATGTCACCAACTTATTATTTTAATCTTAATATATCTTACTTAGCTTAAATTAACATTTTGAATCTTAACATTATTACAGAAATTCTGTGATGACTGCTGGTCAAATCATGTCAATGATTTGAAAGATGAACTAGTTAATATAAATGGAGACCTCAAGACAACAGCAAAAAGATTTGAATGTAAAATAAATACCTTTCAGGTAGTTGTAATTGATTAATTAATTTATCTTTTTAGATTAAAAAACATTTTTTAAATATTTAAACTATAAATATCTGAAAAAGTTAAATGTCTTTTAAGCCTAAAAACGCAAAATGTCGTGGTTAAAATTAAGCAGAACATAATATAGTCAAAAAAACATATTTGTATATGGAACATTCCATGTAAAAATGAACCACCCATTTTCAAAAACGTTCCGAATTTTAACAAAACTATTGATGTTGATGGATTTGAGGATGCAATCTGTTGTGCAAAGTTTCAGATTTTTAGTCCAGCTAATTTAGTAACTAAAAAGAACTGTAAAAGAAAGAAATTTTGCGATATGTTGTTGTACACATTTCTTCCTAGATTTGTTTGGATGGAAAGTAGATTAATAAAATGAAGTCAGTGCTGTTTTCTATAGGCAAGTTTGCTCTTTCATGTGATGATGTTCTATTTTGAGTAACTCTTCATTATCATTTCTGTTCAATTTGAAATTTTTAAAGTCGCGATATAATCAGGGGCCAATATCGATTTGTGTTCTTAATAGTTCTAAATATAGTACTCCAGATACCACAAGACGTCTTCAGGATCATCATGATTATATTCCAGGAGACATTTTGAGAACATTTATATATCCAAGGAATATCTTGAAGACATCCTCAGAACATCATTTTCAAGACTTTCTAGGACAGTTTTTGGATAGCCTGAGGATAGCTTAAGGATGTCATCTTTAGGACTTTTAAGACAGTTTGAGGACATCCTCAGGTTATCCTCACGGGACGGCCTCACGTCGTCATCTTCAAGACTTCCTAGGACAGTCTCGAGACGTCCTGAAGACAACCTTATGATATATTGTGGATAGATATAAGACATCCTGGAGATAGTCTAAGAAAAGAACGTCGTTTTCAGGACTTTGTCATTGTCATTTCCTAATCATAAGTTAATATTATAAATACCAGCGTATTGTTTTGTTTCCATATAATTCCCTCAAATATTAATAATATTAAATATTTAACTGTCAGCAGAGACATGAAATTAAGAATGGTTAAAGTAGGAGGTATAACATTGGTAATGACTCGATCACAAGCGTGCGATTAGCTCAGCGTAAATGTATTTGACTACCGTAGATTCAAATCTTACTGGCGATGTGACGCGTTATTAATTATTTGTAGTTAATAAGACAAAAAATCGGTATGTGAAATAGTAAAAATATAAATTAAACTGGAATAAAAGGTGTTGCAGCCTCAACTACAACTAGCATTTAAAATAGCATTTAATCATGTAATAATCCGAATTGCGTTAATATTTCGGAATATCAACCCAATTCAAATAATGCTTAATTCGCGATTGTGAATGAGTATGTTTTAATAGAACAGTTACGACAATCACGCATGAATTCCAAATGCGATCGGTCAGCACCGACCGCACTTGACAATGAAACCAGGGCAAGTCCCAATTAAGCTGACCAGCTCAGCATCTTAAAAAATAAGATATATACCCGCTTCTTGGATCGAGAAAGAGAGAAGTCAAGTAAGCGTGGGTACAATACGTCGCGTACGTTTAGTCGTTATCAAAAAGTATCACTCTATAAGTGGGAACGGCCGTCCAGGGTATCTCTCGGTAACGTGACACCCGAGCCGCGATAAAGTCGTTGACCGTATGATAAATTGATCAACAAGCAAGTTGTATTATTAGTGAGTAAACGTTTGTAAAAAACCATTGGTTCTGAAATTCTTCTCACCTCACGCCCTGAATCCTCGTTATTATCCCTAGAAGGGGTGTAACAAAAAAAATTATTCTTTTCTATTAGATTAGTTTTTTTTACAAGATCATGTAAAAATCCTGAATATATCCTCGGGTCCTCCAGAGGACGCTCTTGGAATCGTTTACAGGACGTCGTCGGAATCTCTCTGATGATACATTGAGGCGCTCATTTGATGTTCCACTGGACGTTCCTCGGGACAACCTGAGTCGAATATAAGATTCAAACATTCTGAGAACGTCCTTACTACCTGTCCTGAATGTCCTGAGAACGTCCTTTTGCTAATTGGGACTATACGGCGACTTTAATCGTTCGATACTTAAATCGTATTCTGGGAGACCCAGCCGTCTTCGAGATATAATTCCAGAAAGACAGCGATACAGGACAAAGTATCCTACTACTCGGTTATGCGTATTGCGTCGCACCGGCGTTTTCCAAGAATTACAAGCGTATATATTTCCAAATAATTTCAATACAGTGGAGAATTTAAAGTCATTTGACATTGCTGTGGCACGACACTGCATGCCTGAGCAATAGACATAAATCGGTCTTAAAACTTTGCTAATCTTGTTTTACATGTCATGTTTGGTCAGTGCTGAATGTTAATGTTTCAGAAGGGAATAAAGTGATTGTGAAGTCCTTTTTAAAGCATTTAAGTGTACTCTTTCTTATTGTTTTCTGTTTGCGTATAATTATTGAAATATGACATTTGACTGCTATTTATCACCAATGCAAACAAACATAAGTAACGAGACGGAAAAGTACAACAGGAATAATACTTACGTAAATAATATATATCAGGAAAAACTAAATAGATAATTGCATCCAAACAGAAAACAATAGACTCACTTAACAAGAGCACTTAAAAACGTAAATTATACAATTTTATATGATCGCTTTTGTTATCGTATGAAAAACTAATCCAGCACTGATTAAGCATGACACGTGAAACAAGATTGCAGCAAAGTTTTAAGAGTGATTTACGCAGTGCCGTGCCTCAACAATGTCAAATGAATTTAAATTCTCTACTGCGATGAAATTATTTGTTGAAATATTACGCTTGAAAATCGTGGAAAAAGATGGTGCGGCGCAATGCGTATAACTGAATAGTTGAATACAAACTTTGTCTTGTATCGCTGACTTTTTGAAATTGTTACGTCCTACAGACGCCACGATTTTTTCCTTCGGCTCCACGTCGCGACTATGGTTGACGTCTGCGAAATTCGAGCGGAGTCTTCTGATAATGGTCTGACAGAATTGAAAAGAGGGACCGGACAGGCTCCGCGAAAACTCGTAAATGCCAATCAACTCGGAAGGAATAACAACCTTAATGCAGGCCCGAAAAGAGACAAGATTACAAAAGACATTATAAATGCACCGAAGTCACGCAATAGTAAAAATCTAAGCTTTGTTGTGCGAGACTGACCAACAATTTCATTTTAGGAAAACCGGCACCATGTCGCGCTTAGAAAATCATAAAACGCATGGGATAACTTCCCACGGTAGTGTTATCTAAGATCAGACTCGCGACTGACAATGGTTGCCCTGCATGCAAAACTAGTTGTGTACGATAACCATCTGTTTACCTAGCCATATTTTCCGTGAGAATAACAGAATTCGTCATCCGTCTGGAGCAATCTTGGCTCTTTAAAGAAGAACGTAAATCACTTCTTCTCGAAACTCTTCTAACGATGTACTTTAGATTAACAACGATAGGATGCTATAAAAATCGTAAATCTCGCGTGAGATTGCAACTAACTTTTGCATCCTAGACAAAGGGCACAACGCCCTTTTTTCGGAGTATAAATAGAAGTCCCGCGGAAGCGCAGAGCGTCAGTACAGAATTTTAAACCACTCGATCCACGTCAGTGAAGTTCGCGATCCAAACTATTGTTGCGATCAGTACGAAAATCAAGCTAACTCGGTTTACGTTAGTGCAGTCCACGAGTTGACCTATTGTCGTGAGCAGTGCGGAAATTACTAAAATCCGCGCTAATTATGCCAGTACGCGATTCTATAAGAGTGCGAAGTTGTGGGCAAATCGGCACTGGAATCATTAGGCGTACGCCACTGCGACTGCTCTTCTGACACTCTCCACGGACGACAGATCTCCTTCGACGAGTCACCCATTGGAACCTACCCGATATCTTGGGGGCAGCTAACAGTAAGTCGCCATTCATTTCAGTCGACCCCCTCGTTCCCCCGCATGGAAACACATACATTTGTACTTATATATACTTACGCGTTTCCAACGAACATACACACACGTCATTTTAATCCTTTGGTTTGTAGTGCATTAGAAAACACGGACGAATATGTCCGGAGGAGTAGGCGGGACCGTCCCCTTAGGCCACCCACAATCGCGCCGCCACAACCGACTGACGAGCAATTTAGCGAAATCTCCTACTCACCAACATTAGAGACACAACTCTTAGATCTCACCTCTCCTCCTGTCATCGATCCTGTTATTCGAGAAATCCTGAATTATTCCTCCCCTCCTCTCGAACGATTCCCTCTCCCTCCTCCTTGGATCAGCTCCCACCTTTCCCGTTTCAACCGAATCGTGAAACCAATCGACTGGGATCGGTTATTCAGGCTATATTCGTTCCTCTCCAACGAAGGGGATAGAGTAGTCACTGTGTACATTCCCGGAAACCCCATCCTTACACCATCCTTTACAAGCACCTCATCCCGATGTGCTCCTGCAACACTTTCCTCGCCTCCCATGCCCATTAATCCTTTTCTCTCCACGCAAACGCACACACACACACACACACACACACACACACACACACACACACACACACACGCACGCACGCACGCACGCACGCACGCACGCACGCACGCACGCACGCACGCACGCACGCACGCACATAAGGTGTTAATTATATTTTTATATAATAAAAAAAGGATGGAAGAAGTCTATTATATATAACATTTTTTTTATTTTTTCATTGTTAATAAACGTAACTTAGAGTATATTTCCTTCTCTTTTATTAAAACCACTTCTCGCATTCACTTCCCTCTAATACCTGAAGTCGCATGAGGTCCAGTCCCGGGTCAAAAGGATTAAGTTCCTTGACGCAAAAAGTAGGACCGACGTTTGCACTGTCCATCGGAATAGGTGTCATAGCGTTCCTTCGGACGTTGACCCATATTCCGGGACCGAAAAGGTGCGTATGACTCACAGGTGTTCGCCTCCGCGCGTATACCTGTGAGATTGAGTCTAACCGTCTTTCCATTCCCTCTCCATTCTCCCTCATTGTCTCCTTGATCAAATTTCCAAGGGTTTGGACGTAACAAAATTATATTTCCAAAACTCTCAGAATGCGACTTCGATGAAAGTCGCCATGTATTATATTTAAAGCTATTAAGAATGAAAATGGGTACTAGCACCTGATTATGGCGCGATTTTAAAGATTTCAAATACTTGAACAGCAATGATAATGAAGAGTTACTCAAAATAGGACATCACTACTTGAAAAAACAGAATTTTTTCTGTAGGAAACAGCTTCATTTTACTAATTCCACTTTCAATTTAAAAAAAAATCTAGAAAGATATATAAACAAATCACAAAATTTCTTCCTTTTACAGTTACTAAACTAGTTGAATTAAAAATCTAAAACTTTCCACAATAGATTGCAATTCTCAAACACAACAATCAGTAAATTTCATCAAAATCCGGAACATTTTTGGAAATAGGTGGTTCATTTTTATATGGAATATTCTATATGTATACTTATGTGCGAAACAGTTAATTAATTCTTTTATTACAGGTTAAAGCAAATGAAACAATGAATTTCGTCAATAGAGACATAGAAATTAAAATATTTGAAATTAATAAAAAAAGAGAGAGTCTCATTAAGAAAGTTGAACATATGATCGCAGCCGGAGAACTGTCAGTTAATAATATAAGACAAAAGATGCAGAAAACACAGATGGAAATTAACCAACAGAAGGAAATATCGTATGATATATTATCTAATAACGAGGAAAAGGTATGAAAATGTTAACTTTTAATATTTTAAATAACGCAAGATCAAGCCAAGTTTGTTAGCAGCACCAAATTTTTTTACATAAAAAATTTTTCTATTTATTAAATACCACTTGAATTTTATTCTTTAAAAATAGTTATACAACATTAGTGTATTAACGAAATGTATTTTCTGTTTATAAATAGCGCAATTTAAAGATTTCACATATTTTTGAAAAAAATTATTATTACTTTAATAGTTTGGAAAATAAATTTGTGTGTAGAATAGATTTGGGATCAAAAATCATTTTTTTCTTCGCTAAGGTGCACACATACAAACATGTATACTTGGCATCTTTCTTTTACTTTTTTGTAAAAAAGGTAAAATTTTAGAAAATATCTTGAATTTTAGAAAATATCTAACGTGGTTCTAATATTAAATCATATAAAAAATAAGAGCATAAAAAACCACAGCACAAGTTATAGTTTGTGATATATAATTATTATTACATTAATTAAAACATTAAACGTTTCGGCCACAATCTGGCCATCTTCAGTAATTCAATGATATTCTTAAAACGCAGAGTTACATCTAGTTGACATTAAATTCAACAGTCGAGAGTTGTAATTAAATAAACATGTTCTTATGTATGTGAAGATGCTTCATGCAGTAATGTTACACTGTCAATTGTCATATCAAGAAAAGTGTAGAACAAGAATTTCCAGATTCTAAATAAAATTGTATATATTAAAATCTTCTAGTCGGAATATAAAGAAATAGAATCATTCCCTGTTTTTCAGCAAAAAAACCAAACGATGAATCTCGAATATTTCTTTTACACAGTTAGAATTTTGTCGTGACATTATGTGTTGTTATTTGTCCTATCACATATTTTACCATTATTTATATATCTGAGTCAAAATTTTTAGAAAGTTCTAGAATTGTTTATTAACAGAAAGAGACATCCTTTTTTAGAAGAGGAAAATAAACCTCAGGCAAACCTTCCGTGTCACTTTGCTTATTGATACCACTTGTTTGTCTTTTTATATGTATCATTTCCGAAATTCTTCTTTTCGCTAAAGATTGTTCTCTATCTAAAATTCTTATATTATCCCAATCTAATTCATGCATCTCATTCATACGGTGACGTGAAACCACAGAAATTTCGGAAGAAGGTTTTCTTATATCAGCCTTATGTTCTTTAATCCGAGTTTTTAATTTCCTTTTGGTTTGGCCAACATAAGACGATTCACAGTTTAAGCAATTAATTTTATAAACTACTCCGCATTGGTCATCCTTAGGCAAAGAATCCTTTCCTGTCTTAATAAATGTATTCAATTTATTCATAGGTTTATAAGCTATATTAA
This sequence comes from Acromyrmex echinatior, assembly GCF_024713525.1. Classification (NCBI taxonomy): domain Eukaryota; kingdom Metazoa; phylum Arthropoda; class Insecta; order Hymenoptera; family Formicidae; genus Acromyrmex; species Acromyrmex echinatior. Next base: position 2,843,890 of record NC_141858.1, on the reverse strand, counting down.
AACCGTACATATGTGAAAGTTTTTTAAATTTTTCCGAAACTTTGCCCAAATATGGTATCGTGAAAAATTTTTTTGAAGTAACATTAGAGTCACATTCATTATTAATTTCTTTACGATTTTGATCTAAATTAGTTCTGTTTTCCAACGTTTTAATTCTATTATTTATTGTAGAAAATATAAACTTTAAAGGATAACCATTACTTAGAAACGTGTGAATTAATTCAGAGATGTTTTTTTCATGAAATTTAGGATGGGATAAGAATAGAATTCTATCAAATTGCCCAATAATAACTCCCCTTTTGTGTTCTAACGGATGATTCGAAAAATAATTAAGATATCTCCCAGAATTGGTAGGTTTTTTATAAATATCGAAGATGATATTTCCTTCCTGTCTCATTAATTTAACATCTAGGAAATGTATGCCGTTATCATCGCCAAAGTCCACAGTAAATTTAAGCCTTTCATGATATGAGTTAAACAATTCTAGAACTCCTTCAACTTTTTCTTTGTGTATAGCTAATACAATATCGTCCACATAACGAAAATAAAACGATGAATTAATGTTATTCTTGGTAATGATTTCTTGTTCAAAATCTTGTAAAACAATGTTCGTCAGTATGGGGGACAAAGGAGAACCCATTGGCATGCCAAAAATCTGTTTAAATATTTTATTATCAAAACTAAAAAATGTAGAGTTAATTATAATCATAATTGCTTTGATAAATTCATGTAAAGGAATCGAAGTCTTATTCTCCATAAGATTCCACCTGCGTTCAATACTTTTTGATACTAATTCGGTCGGAATATTCGTATACATGGAGACCACGTCAAATGATATAATACTAACATTTGTATCAATTGCTTGACCATTGAGTTTATTTACTAAATCAAAGCTATTTTTAACGAAACTGAAATTTTTTATATTATTATTGTCAATGATTTCCTTTAAGAAAGTCACCAGTGGATAAAAAGCACTATTAATACAACTGACAATCAATCTTAAAGGGTGACCTTCTTTGTGAATTTTTGGCAAACCGTAAGATCTCGGAAGTTCGCCGTCCGAAACGTACAATTTTTTATATAAATTAGAATCAATGTACCCCTTATTTTTCCAATTTTTTAATAATTTCAACCAATTTCAACAGTTATTTTCTTCGTGGGATCTTTTTTGATTGAATCGTATGTAGTATGATCATTAAGAATCTCATACATTTTTTCTTTATAGCTATCACGACTCATAATTACGGTGGTATATTTCCCTTTATCCGCTCTAGTAATTAAAATATCAGGATTCTCTGAGATGAATCGCTTAACCTCTCTTACACCTTCGTATAAAATTGTGTTTTCAAAAGATTTACTATTACAATTCTTAATCGCTTTAAGAATTTGGACAGTTTCATTCCTAACATTTTTACGCGTTTCATCATCCGCCCTGAAAAGATTATATTCCACGTGTTTGATGAACTCACGTGTAATACCATCCTTACTAACCACGTTATTAGGCAAATTAAACTGTTGACCTAATTGTAGTAAGGCTAAGGCTTTATCTGAAACTTTAGCATTGCTCAGATTTATCAGCCATTGTTTATTAATATTATTTATATCAAAATTGCCATTAAAACTTTCAGGAGTGATATTAATATTGTATGATGAATGAATTTTGTCAAAAAACTTTCACATATGTACGGTTTAATATAGCTTATAAACCTATGAATAAATTGAATACATTTATTAAGACAGAAAAGGATTCTTTGCCTAAGGATGACCAATGCGGAGTAGTTTATAAAATTAATTGCTTAAACTGTGAATCGTCTTATGTTGGCCAAACCAAAAGGAAATTAAAAACTCGGATTAAAGAACATAAGGCTGATATAAGAAAACCTTCTTCCGAAATTTCTGTGGTTTCACGTCACCGTATGAATGAGATGCATGAATTAGATTGGGATAATATAAGAATTTTAGATAGAGAACAATCTTTAGCGAAAAGAAGAATTTCGGAAATGATACATATAAAAAGACAAACAAGTGGTATCAATAAGCAAAGTGACACGGAAGGTTTGCCTGAGGTTTATTTTCCTCTTCTAAAAAAGGATGTCTCTTTCTGTTAATAAACAATTCTAGAACTTTCTAAAAATTTTGATTCAGATATATAAATAGTGGTAAAATATGTGATAGGACAAATAACAACACATAATGTCACGACAAAATTCTAACTGTGTAAAAGAAATATTCGAGATTCATCGTTTGGTTTTTTTTGCTGTAAAACAGGTAATGATTCTATTTCTTTATATTCCGACTAGAAGATTTTAATATATACAATTTTATTTAGAATCTGGAAATTCTTGTTCTACACTTTTCTTGATATGACAATTGACGGTGTAACATTACTGCATGAAGCATCTTCACATACATAAGAACATGTTTATTTAATTACAACTCTCGACTGTTAAATTTAATGTCAACTAGATGTAACTCTGCGTTTTAAGAATATTATTGAATTACTGAAGATGGCCAGATTGTGGCCGAAACGTTTAATGTTTTAATTAATGTAATAATAATTATATATCACAAACTATAACTTGTGCTGTGGTTTTTTATGCTCTTATTTTTTATATGTGTAAAATTTTAGTATGTTTTAAAACACATGAAGATCTTATGATGGCTTACTGTTGTGATTGGCTTTATTTTACTTTGTTTGATTTATTCCTTGGAACCTGTTACTCGTTTCGCGAATAATTAATATTTTAATTTTTATCAATTAAATAAAGGAATCTATTAGGGATGCATTGGATCGTAAAATTATCGGATACCAGATATCGAATATCCGGACAGAATGTAATATCGGATATCTGATATCCGATCAGATAACCGAGAAGGCAATTTCGGATATCCGACATTTTCCGGGTTTCGAGAAAGTATCTTAAAAAAAACCTTATAGAGAAAAAGATCGTAATGTGCAACAATGTACAAGATATTATAACATTATGAATATGCACTACTATTATATAATACGCTACTTATTTCTAAAACATATGTTTTAAAATTTATTTCTAAAACATAAGAAAAAATCAACAATTTAATGATCAAATTCTAACTGAATATATTCCCGGATACTAATGATATCCAGCTATCTGGTCGGATAGTAAAAAAGTGCCGGATAATACCGGATACTTTCCGGTCATCCCTAGAATCTATTCTGTGTGAATGCATATACATGCAATCATGTAATAAAATGTATATATCGGTTGCAAACCAAAAACCTACCACAATTAAACCTTGCATTTCGGCATAGCAACAAGCTCGCGGAAGTGCAAGACTGCAAATTCAAGCATCCAAGCGCGAACGCACTCAACCATTTTGTATATTTAATAATTTAGTTATATTTAATAATCTAATAAATCGCGTGTAATATAATCTTTAAGATTAGAAAGATGTCATTGCATATCACGACTTATCACGAGATCAAGATTAGAAAGAGACTCAACGTATTTCCCTCTCTTTCGTGTGATTTTGAAAGAGACTTTGAAGAGAGAGAGTCTCTAACTAGAGTCTCTAACTAGAATCTCTATTATTCTTTATCGCGGTTCTGATTAGAGGGTCTCTGCCAAAGATTAAAGACATTATATTGGGTTATATTGGGTCCAGTATTGGCATAGGTTTTAGTTGGATAGAAAGAGAGAGAGAGAGAGAGAGAGAGAGAGAGAGAGAGAGAGAGAGAGAGAGAGAGAGAGAAAATGACAGACATATACACGACTTATGCTGTTTACAATAAGAATCGTGAAATTTTTAGTTTAGAAAATTGAGCAGTCAGAACCGATTATTCTCCTTATATTTAACTGTAATTGGTCAATTTCCTACGACTTAAGATTCCACGACTGTATACGATTCCTATTATAGACCCTGCATTAAGTATTACAACTGTTAACTGATATGTTTACGAAATACAGTAAAAATATATTAATAATTAAATTAATATTGCCAAATATTCCGCTCAATATGTTAACCAATATAAACAAAATTTGTAAAATTTAATTGTTAAAGGAAAACTAATACAGTCGACAATATTTAGGAGAGATTTTTGTGCTTTGCACTTTGAAAGATATATCCGTTGAATTTTGATGTGCTGAAAATAATTGTCTGTTTTTCTCCATTTTAGAACTTCTGGCGTCTTTTGGTCTCTAATTGGACATCGAATTTGTCTATCTTTATTGTAATTAAGTGGAATAATACCTTTTTTTGGCAATTCGCTTAGCTAAGCGAGAAAGAACACAGTGCGAATGAGGAATGCGATTCGGATATAATTCTCTTCAGTTTCAGTTGCTCTAAATTGACCTCCACACTCACTTAAAATAAACATCATATCCAAAGCTTCTCCGTTTGAATACTACATGATTGATCCATAAAAATTTCATTACACCTTATGTGTTTATCGGCACAGTAGATCCACGAGGGGACTTACAAGAGAAGTTTCACGATTATCCGGAACCGATTTGATTCTCTATGAAATATGTTGTTAAACACGAAAATATAAGACATATGTTTTGTATATAACTCTAACTTATGTTTAAGGAGTGAAATACCCTTTTGAATAAAACGGGTATTTTTTCTTTCGAGGCAATATCGTCGAAAGTATAAAAGATAGAAAAAAATTTCGTAATTGAAAGTTGTACGGTTTTAAGAATACTTTAAAATTATAAAGAAAAAAAATTTTGTTTATTTTTTCGTTTAACAAAATATCCCATCATCCATAATTTTCCTAAATTAAAACATTTTTTTTTATCAAATTAAAGATTATTTTTTTATGAATTTAACCATGTGTAATGAAGTTACATTACGACATATCATTTTTGAGAACTAATTATTAATTAGTATATACGCTTCCGTATATACGCTATCCATCCTTCATGTGTAAGTAATTGTCGTCGGAACAATAAAATACATAATGATTAAGGAAATTGATATGATTAATATTTGTAACATTACAAATTATAAATAATGTTAAGAGTTGTAATAATTGTTATTATTTCTCATTAAAGTGAGTAAAACTTTTTTATTCGTCTCTGTACATTACTTCCTTATAATATCTTAAGATTATTCTCTTAAAGTTATTTTCAGTTTTTTTCAGTTTTACGCTTTAATATCATTGTCATTTACGTAATTTCTAAACATACTTAATAATGAAATTATTTCTAAATGTTTATACACAATAAATTCACATTTTGTATCATTTATTCATTACATTCATCATAATGATACTCGATGAAAAAGTATTTTAAACATAATGACTTCTTAAACTATGAACATTTTACTGCAATTATATTACTGCAACCTTCGATATCACATGTTGTTGAAGTTTTATCAAAACTAAATTCTCTCTCTCTACTGGATTTTCAAATTCTTCTGGTCTTTCGTTTGTATAACCACTTTTAAATCACGAATTTTAAATAAGTTGATATCGCGGGGATGACAATTGATTATGTAGCAGAGATTATAATTTTATTATATTATTTTATTCATATAAATTTATATTTTCAATAATAAAACAATATCTGAAAATCTTTTAGCAAAATTTTTTCAAATTCTAAATCCATAGACATCTAATGGTTGTATTTTCCCTGTAATACATTTCGGTATAATCATAGTAGTAATATGTTTTCCTACAGGTGTTAAATCTGAAATATTGAGATAATGTCCAATCCATGAATCGATAAAAACACTATTAGAATCAATATTTGTGGAAAATAAGATTTTTCTAACCACATTTTAAAATTAACTGTAAGAAATATATAAGTGTTAAATTAATAACTATTTTATGACTGTTATGAGATTCTTAAATAAAATAAAATATAAAATATATCATAGAAATGAGACTTATAATTTCATTATTTTATGTAAATTTATGTTTACTTTTTAATAGTAAAACAGTATCTGAAAATGTATTATAAAAGTTAATAAGTAAAAGTAAGTAAGATATTAAAGCATAAAACTGAAAATAACTAAGAAAATAATCTTAAGATATTATAAGGAAATAATGTACAGAGATGAATAAAAAAATTTTACTCACTTCAAGGAGAAATAATAAAAATTATTATAACTCTTAACATTATTTATAATTTATAGTGTTACAAATATTAACCATGTCAATTTCCTTATACGTTGATTTATATATTTTATTATTCCGATGACAATTACTTACGCATATGAACATAGCGTATATATACGGAAGTGTTAATAATTAATTCTCAAAAATGATGTGTCGTAATGTAATGTTATTACACATGGTTGAATTCGTAAAAAAATAATCTTTAATTTAGTAGAAAACAAATTTGAAAATTTAAGAAAATTATGGGTGGTAGAAGTATTTTGTTAAACAAAAAATAAACATTTGTTTTCTTTATATCTTTAAAGTATTCTTGAAATCGTATAACTTTTGTTAAAAAAATTTTTTTCTATCTTTTATACTTCCGACTTATTCGTCTCGAAAAAAAACACCATTTTTTTCAAAAGGGTGTTTTATGTCTTAAACAGAGTTAGGTATGAATAAACAAATACGTTTCTCTTAGATTTTTGTTTAACAACATGTTTCATAGAGAATCAAATCGATTTCGGACAGTTGTAAAACTTCTTTTGTTAGTAACCAATAAACTTATACACTTTGTAATTTTTAATAAAATATAATAGAACTTGATTCACAGTTCACAATTTGCTTTAGCTTCACTTTCACAAACTCCCTCTTAACACTATTTGCGTTGCGATGTATACTTTCAACTATTCGTGGAGGCGACGGGCAGAGTAATGTTTTTTGTATTGTTACTGACCGATGACCGTCTCCGCGATCACACTTTTATTCCATATTTTCAACCTTGACGATTCGATGCTCGCTCGTCAGTATTCTGTGATAACACTGTGTGACCGATTTTAACTTAAAATTTTGCAAAGATCGCGTGGTTTAGTTGAGTCAGGGGGTCTCTATTATTTCCTCAAGGGATTTGGTTATATCATATAAGAAATGAGGTATCGATTTAAAGTTGAATTTTGAGGGATACAAGTAGCGCAATTCTTAAAGCTTTGAGGTCAAATATTATAAACGCACACGCGCACATACCGCGATTGAAAATAATAGCGCTATTAACAGGCATGCAGCTCGGAGTTACACGAAACATTGTTGCTTCGAATGTATGTAGAACAGCATATATCAAGGACGATAAACTTCTATTGTTTTAGCATTGGCAGTATTCAGCGCCTCTACAAATTGTGCCCGATTTTCGAGGAATTAAAATGAAATATTGTTGTCGCTCGTATGATTAATTCTACTAATTCTAGCTAAAACGTGAACACATCACGTTGCTATAATATAATAAACAGCTTTACAGTAATTCTCAAGCATGTCATACATATGTGTTCATGTTTTAGAATTAATAGAATTAGTCATGCGAGTGACAGCTATATTGCACTTTAATTTCTCGAAGAACGGATATGATTCGTAGAGGCATTTGGTCTGTTCGACTTGCTTACACTTTTTATAGCATAGATATATATTTAGCGCTGAAAAAAAAAACAAAGATGCTGAGTGTAAAAAGTGTAAGCAAGTCGAATAGACCTATTGAAACATTGCCAATGCGAAAATAATAGGAGTTTACCAGTCCTGACAAATATGTAGGCAAACAGTATTATAAAAAAGATTGACCAAAACGTATACAATGTCGTGGTGACGTTAAAAATATTGCGCATACAGTCCTCATATTGCCGGAAGAAATCTTTATGCCCTCACTATGTATTAAGTTGGAAAGAATTTAGTATTGTAAAGAATTTTGTGAAAGAAATCAATTGCAATGCGTCGGTAGTTGCAAATTTGGTGCAGTTTCAACGTTTATGCGAGAAATATCCGCATTAAGCGCAATCAAAATAAAAGAAGGTATTCTATTGTGTTTTAATATGTGTTTTAATGGTTTTTAGGAGCAGAGCCGTATTTATAAAGTCGCTTGCGTGTGAGCTTGGTTCTTGGCACTATCTCTCTCCCTATGTTACATAAAATAAAAAATGCTGTACATAATGTGATGTAAATATATTATTCCAAAAATTATACAATATACATACTTGTAAGTTTTTTTAGACTTTATATGAGTAGTCTTTAAAAATCAATAATAAACATATGTCTATGATATGTTGTATAAATATTATAAAATACATAATACGTATATAATAATTTAATACAATAAACATTAAATATTTATACGCTTTGTTTTTAAGTTAGCGAAATCATTAATAATGTCGTTTATATCTAAAAAATAACACATAGTAAAGATTCAATCGAAATTAAAGCTAAATCGGAAAATCTATTATGTACCCATTGTATCCATTGTACTTCGTAAGTAGTAGTAGTGTTTTAATAAATTTTAATTTAGAAAAAAATTTTTCCCCCGAAGCAACTAAAACAAGTAAAATTTAGAAAATTCTTAATGCTATCACCAAATTTGGAAATACAAGTTCAAGTTTTTAGGAATTAAATATTATTACTTTGCAATACTTTTTCTGGATTAGATTGTTCTATAATTTCATTGACTTTGAGAGTTTTAAGAGTTACAATTTCATTATATAATTCATTTCTATCTGTATCTTTTTCTTGTCTGTTACTATTAGTTAGTTTAATATGAAGATCCGAACAATGTTTCTTTAAGTCATCATTAGAAATTCTATGCATATTATATAAAAAATTTAAAAAATTATTGTGTTGCTGGTGCAATTCAAATCTTCCTTTTATTAAATTTTTTATTGAATCTAAAATTTGATAATAAAAATGAACTTTAAAATGCTGTTTAGTATCAAGAATATCATCTACAGCTTTGTATTAAAATTGCCTCATTTTTTTTCTTGGACGAATAGAATTAATTTCTCGAAATGGATACTCTACTTCTATTTCATCGACTAATGTTTGAGCTTTTTCTATAAAAATATTAAAATAAAAGAAAATATATTAAGAAGGGCTACGAGTCAAAATAACAAATTTAATGTACATCATAAGATATAAATAACATTAAAAATAATAATAACATTAAAAAAATAAAAATAAGAATGCCTACATTAAAGTAACATACGTTTCGACTCCGATTGGGTCATTTTCAGTGTTATAAAAATAATATGTAAAATGGTTGGATACAAAGATAAGTTAACAAAATAATACTTATAGAAATTCGACGGCGAAGAAAAATTGACCAAAGTGTATAAGTTGGATATTTAAGCTATGATTTCATTTCAGAGGAAATCTCTGAGTAATTTTTATATATAGATGACAGAAAGTACATATAGATTACAGAAAAGTAAATCCTAGATTTATGTCATGGTTTAGATTCAAAAAATATCACTAAATATATCGCTGATAATGCCATTAAGTCAAACAATTATTAGTTAATCCTTCAAATAATAGGTTAATCTGGATTCTATAAGTACGAGGGCAAGACAATAAGTTTTTAAAAAAACATAGTAAAACATTTTTTTTGATTGATTCATTTTTATTTCTCAACATAGTCTTCTTTCAGCTCGATACACTTGATCCAATGATTCTCCACTTTTTCAAGCCGTCCGAATAATATGATTTGTCCTTCAAAATAAGCCTCTGTTTCGACGATGAGCTGCTCTCTGGTGGTGAATCTCTTTCCTCCGAACCATTTCTTCAGGTTTGGAAACAGGAAATAGTCGTAGGGGGCTAAATCTGGCGAATATGCTGGAAAGCAATTCGTAGCGGAATTAGTTGAATTTGGCCATCGGTGTCGAGTACTCGGGCGGGTGTGTATTGTCTTGATGGAAGATATTTTCTTCTTCGCCAAATGGGGACGTTTTCTTCTTTAAAATGTTTGTTGAAAGGATCCAATAAGGCTGCGTAGTAATCGCCATTGATCGTTTGCTTCGACGAAAGGTAATCGATATGAATTATACCGCATACATCTCAAAAAAAACCGTGGCCATTATCTTTCCGGCCGACTTCACGGTCTTCGCCTTCTTCGGAGCTGATTCACTTGGTGAAGTCCATTGTTTTGACTGTTCCTTCGTCTCAGGTGTGAAATAATGGATCCATGTTTCGTCCAGAGTAATGAATCGACGCAGAAATTCATCTAGATTACGTTGAAACATTTCCAAACATTGTTTTGAAATCGTCTCATGGTCGCGCTTATGGTCCATTGTGAGCAAACGCGGCATCCATTTTGCCGATAGCTTTTTTATACCTAATTGTTCGTGCAAAATAGAAATCATTGTGCCATGTGATATGTCTGTGGCCTCAACAAACTCGCGCACTTTCGCTCGTCAATCAAAATAATATCGGTGATTTCTGGCGTAGCAGCCTCAATTGGAGGTCCGAACGAGGTGCATCACATGTGGATGTACGACCACGTTTAAATTCATTCACCCAATTATACAGTCGCAAACGCTGATGCAGATGTAATGCAGATGAACATTATCCAACTGAGCTTTGATTTCTTTCGGTGTTAAATCATGTAAAAATTGAAATGAACAAAAAAATTTTTTTGATTATATCAGCAATAGTAGTGAATTGTATAAAATTGAAAATTACAGATAATTTAAAAGTAAAGATTAGTAAAGATTAGTAATAGTGAATTGTATAAGTAGAAATGTATAAAGTATAAAAAATCGGTAATATGGATTAATCAAAATTTTATCTTCTCATTATATGATCTCTTTTTTTCTCTTAGTTCTTTCCTCTTCCTATTTATCTTTTCGTACCATTTCCTTAATTCGTTTTCTACAGGTCATTTCTCATTACACACTAGCTGGCAATGACTGGTGATCTTCATCGCAATTTTGCTTCAGCTTATATTCAATTATATTATTAATTTTACTTTCCTGACTTACTTTTTATCTTATGACATTACAATTTTAATATCAGACTACTACACATTGCGATTATTAAAGTACATTTTGACTTTTACAAATCAATATACAATTCAAATTTTATATACACAGTGCGACAAATATGTTCCCGGACAGGGCCTGAAAATCATAATTGAAACAACAATATGCATTTTTTTTGGTTTTATTATTCAAAATATTCTCCTCTGGAGAATATTTCAATAACTTCAATATACTTGTTACAGCGATTCAATTTCAATAACTTCAATACACTTGTTACAGCGATTCAATAGTGATTCAAATGCATGTTCTAGCTCAGTTTGCGGAATTGCCTCTAGTGCCTGTGTAGAAGCTGATTGGATGGTCGGAATGTCATCAAAAAAGCGTTCTTTCAATTTCAATTTCAATTTTGGGAATAATGAAAAGTCGCAGGGGACCAAATCAGGTGAATACGGTGGATGGTTTAACACAGAGACATGATTTCGAGCCAAACATTGACGGACAATCAATGAAGTTTTTGATCGCTTCTTAATGTGGAACAAACTTCGCACAAACCTTCGTTTTACCCAAATCTTCATGTAATATGGTTCGAATCGTTTCTCTACTGATATTTAAAGCCTCCTCCATCATTTTTAGTGATGCATTGCGATCATTTGCAACAAAATCATGTACTTTTTCGATCATTTCGGGTGTTCGAACCAAAATTGGCCGTCCTGATTTTTTGTCATCTTCAAGGGTCTCTCTGCCTTCCAAAAAACGCTTATGCCACTCAAAAACAGCTGTACGACCTAGACATTGACTGCCGTAAACTTGTTGCATCGATCGGAATGTTTCTGAAGTGATGTTCACTTTTACCAAGTTTTGCGTTAAATTTAATCACTGTTCTTTGTTCCATATTAAAATTTCTACCTCGACCAAAATCTTGTTTAACATGAACTATCATATCTTCGTTATATGTCAACCAAAATGAATGAAACTTTGACAGATGATAACAAAATGTTCAATCTTTAAAATGCATGTTTGAACGCACAGATGTCGCCACTGGTTGCTGAGATGTGGTTCGTGTCCGGGAACATATTTGTCGCACTGTGTATTATACAATAGTTTATTAAATTCAGCTTTAGCTTTTATTATTAATTTTTTACACTCTATATATTTCTACTTATACAATTCATTATTATTGCCGATAACTAAAAAAATTTATTTGTATATTTCAATTTTTACATGATTTACTATTATATAATACTTATAGAATCCAGATTAACCTATTATTTGAAGGATTAACTAATAATTGTTTGACATTATACTTAATGACATTATAGAGAGATATTTATACTCAGCGATATTTTTTGACTCTAAACCATGACATAAATCCAGGATTTACTTTTTCATCATCTATATGTAAAAATTTCTCAGAAATTTTTTTTTAAATGAAATCATCATCTTAAATCTCTAACTTATACGCTTTGGTCAATTTTTCTTCGCCATCAAATTTTTATAAGTATTATTTTGTTAGCTTATCTTTGTATTCAACCATTTTACATATTATTTTTATAACGTCGAAAATGACCTGATCGGAATCGAAACATATTAGTTTAATGTAGGCATATTCTTATCTTTTTTATTTTTAATGTTTTTTGTATTTGATAATTAACTTTGTTATTTTGGGTCGTAGCTCTTCTTATCACATTTTCTTTTATTTTAATTATTTGAGCCATATTATATTATATTATGCATTTTAAAAATATTAAAATACACAATAATTTCGTCATTTCTTTGCTTGTCAACATGTGTAATCAAATTAGAAAGATCTAAGAGAATGGCTAATATTTGAGTATTTGTTGTATTCTGCATTTTGCTAATAATATTTTTGAAAATCATGTCAAATGATTGATGAAAAAACAAATTTAAATGATTTGATTTTACCAATAATTGAATATGCCATGTATTTTGTATTTTGATTGCGTATTTGATCGATTTCTATTAAACTTCACCTAATTGAGAAACTAAAGGATGAATTGCCTTAATTCGGCTTTCCCATTTCGTTTCACCCATTGATTTTATTGTTAAAGGAGTTACATTTTTTTTTAATGTTGCCCTTGAGATGTTAGATAGTTCAGGACGTTTGAAACGCCATTTCCTACGCTATGAGTTAGGGATCCGCCGAGGACACTAGAGATTTTTGCGATTTAGCGAGACGTTTTAAGTTGGCGCGCATGTTGCTTGACTCTCTCTTTTCCGGTGGCTCTCAGCGAGAAATGTATCACGAACTACCTCACGGAAAATATATCGTTTATCCAAGTATGCGAGTGTGTGGTTCTTTCATACACAATAAAAAAATGGCGACGAGAATCCTTCCTTTATAAATAAGGACGGTCCCGAGTGAGATGAGAATCCACATAATGGTGTATTAATTTTGATATAACAACGTGCTTATCGGGCGTATTATTACACTACGCGGCACATACAAGAGAGTAATTACGTGGAAGAATTTGACAAAAAAATAAAGGAGAGAAGAAGAGGTCCAAAAAGTTCGTCCACCAGGCGGAGGTAGTGTTACACGGAAGTTTCAGCATTGATACTTTTGACTCGTCCGCTACAGACTGGAAATGACGATTATAGAGATTCATGGCCGCCATTAAGATTTTCAAAATATCGGAAGATCGGAAAATAATGTATCTCCTGCATTTCATTGGGTCAGCAGCTTTCGATATGATCTGCAATAAACTGGCACCGGCAAATTCCTATAGCGCAACGTTTAATACACTTACGAGTAGCCTTGCAGGTTCTATGCCCCGAAACCATTAGAGATTGCGGAAAATTTCCGGTTTTATCAACGTAAGCAGCAGAAGAGCGAGAGCGTGAAAGATTTTGTGGCTGCATTGCAGAAGTGCATTAAGTGTCCACTGCAATTTCGAAGGATATTTGAAAACTGCCCTTCGAAATCAACTTGTTTTTGGCCTGATCAGTCGTCGAGCTCAATTATTGGCTCAATTATTAACGAGGGTTCAACAAAACAGTATAAGTGGCCACAGCTTTGAAACTTTCGGAAAAGGATGCGCAATAATTTCAAACAGGACCAACAGTAGTAATTAACTAATGCTGTGAGTATCAAATCGGAAAAGAAGTCAGAGAAAAAAGTGCAAACCAAACGGAAACCGACAACGAAAACTTCGATAGAGTGAGAAATAATGCGGTTTTGTCAAATACAAATAATGGTCATGGGAAATTGATAACTAAGGTATCTTGTTTCCAATGCGAAGGAGTAGATATACTAGGCGGGTTCTAACCCAGGGGCTAAAGGGGAATGCGGGGTGCGGGGAAGTACTTGTAGGTGCGGGGGATACCTAACGCGGGGGAAAGAGGGGAAAGGTCTAGGCTCCTACACAATAAGGCTCCTACACAATAGGGCTCCTTTTTTTTGTTATCAAAATTTGACCATGTTCTTCTTTAAAAATGCATTGATAATAAAGGTTTGAATTTGACCATGACATATTTTTCTTTTCTTTAAAAATGTATCGATAATAAAGGCTTGCATGTTAGAGAAAGATAGAGCGCGCGTGTTATGAGTGAAGAAAGGATGGAAGAATTAATAGAGTACGAGTTTCTTTTGTATGATACAGTTTATTCAATTTTTATGGTTTTTCCTGGCGCGTTGAGGCAAAGGATGGGAAGTAAAAGACAATAAACATGAAATAAGGCGAACAAAAAATGTTTTATTTACATCTTATTACATCGGTTTTCGTACTTATTAAAAACTAAAGCTAATAGTTCGCAATCAATGAGCTGATGTCCATTGAAGATGTCGCTATCACATATAATGTTCTCAGATGCGATGTTGGATCGCGTATACTTGGTATCTACCGTATCGACGAGTCGAGCTCATCGTTCGAACGTTACATCGATACATCCGTTAAAGTCAAACATACGGCGTAGCATCGTTTCGGTCATCATAATGCGTACGGATGAAGAATCGAGACGTACGATCGTAGCATAGTTCAGCATGAAAACACTGACGGTTAGCGGTCCAACGCTTATAAAATTATCCTTGTATTTTCTTTGTCACGAATTTATACATACGTTTATACATACGTTTATACATACGTTTATACATACGTACATAAGTACATACATTTATATTAGGTGCGCCAAATAATCGTCATATTCGGGAAGTATTGATTTTCTTCTTTCATTCGAAGAAAACGGCGGCTGAAGCGCATAGAGAGCTCCAAAAAGTTTACGGAGATGCTGCTCTAAGTGAAACAACGTGCCGAGATTGGTTCCGTCGCTTCAAACAGTGATTTTGATGTTGACGACCGTCCGCGTGAAGGAAGGCCAAAAACCTTCGAAGACGCTGAATTGGAGGCATTGCTCGATGAGGATCCGTGCCAAACGCAAGAAGAGCTTGCTTCAGTATTAGGAGTTACCCGCCAAGCCATTTCCAAGCCATTTTTTCACAATAAAGTTGCATTTTCATCAAAATAACAGCGAGAACTTAGTTGCGCACCTAATACATACGTACATACGTTTATACATACATACGTTTATACATACGTTTATACATACATACATACATACGTTTATACATACGTTTATACGCACATACGTACGTTTATACATACGTTTATACGTACGTTTATACATTACAAAGGAAGGGAAAAGAAATACATAATAAATACGTTAACGTATTTTTATTTAAAAAATTCTTTTACAACCACCAGTTATATATTTTCAATACATTTTGTAACGCGCAATTCTTAACACGTTGTCCACATCGTATAATATTAGTAACATCTATATTAGATAAAGATTCCATGTGTTCTGTCGTAAACTGCATCCAGGATCTCAATGTACATGCGTTCTCGCTCATCATCCAGAAGCAAGTTCCGCAGCCACGTTCGTTTCTCGCGTCCCTTGACATACACGACAGCATCAATAAATTTTAATTTCATCAATTAAGTAAAAAAAATCCTATATTCGATCAAAGCTGATCTTATTCCCTAAATATTTCGGTTTGAATTTACCAGGTGTAGAAGTATGAAACCGGAATTTTTTTGTAAAAATTACACGTTTGAAAATGATAAAAAATTTTTTATTCAAAATAATCTCCATTGCTATTTATACATTTTTCCCACCTCTCCGGCAATGTATGAATGCCACGTCAAAAAAACAGTTCTTCTTTTGAAGCGAACCAGTTATCGAGCCATTTTCATACGAATTGAAGTGTTGTTCAGCGAGAGCATGTCCCAGTGATGCGAATAGATGATAATCGGACGGAGCCAAGTCTAGAGAATAAGCCGCATGCGCTAATATCTCCCAACTGAACGCCTCGATCGTTTTCCTGACCCGTTTTGCTGTGTGTAATGGAGCATTATCATGAAGCAAAATGACTTTGTGTTGCCTTTTTCCATATTCCGATCGTTTTTCACGTAATGCTCTATTTAAATCGATCATTTGCTGTAGGTAGCGATTAGTGTTAACGGTTTCACCAGATTTTAGCAGCTCATAATAGATTACACCCTTCTGATCCCACCAAACACAGAGCATTGTCTTCTTTCCAAAGCGATTTGGTCTTGCAGTGGATGTCGATGGTTCACTTGGATTCACCCATTTACGACGCTTAGGATTCTCAAAATATATCCATTTTTCATCACCTGTGACGATTCGATGGAGAAATGACTTTTTTTTGTATCTGTCGAGCAGCATTTCAAGTGGTTTTTCGATTTTCTTGCTGTCTTTCGTTCAGTTCATGCGGAACCCATTTTCCCACTTTCTGAATCTTGCCCATAGCTTTCAAACGAATGGAGATGGCTTTCTGCGTTACATTCAATTGATCCGCGAGTTCTTGTTGAGTTTGAGTATCTTCATCCAATAAGGCTTGCAATTCGTTGTCTGTGAACTTTTTCGGTGGTTTCCCACGCTCTTCGTTTCTCACGTCAAAATCACCACTTTTTAATTTTTTGAACCACTCGAAACACTGTGTTTTACCAAGAGCATGTTCACCGTAAGCTTCGACAAGCATTCGATGCGATTCTGCAGCAGTTTTCTTCAAATGATAACAGAAAACCAATGCTGTCCGCAAATCGTAGTTCGTAGGCACAAAACTCAACATGTTTAAGGTTAGAAAAAAATATACCGGTGTATGGAACTTGGATTGTTGTATGTTGGAAATCTTCGTCAGCTGTTAGAGAGAGATGATGGCGCTGCAGATGCGGTCTTGTGGTCCTTAAACTGATAGCTAGTGCCATATATAGGGAAATTCCGATTTCATACTTCTACACCTGGTATATACATACGTACATAGACAATTCTATAAGCCACGCAATAAAGTCCTTTTCAATCTTGAAACGCAATCATGGATGGAACTACAGTGGTATTATAAAATTATGTATTACAATTTTGTGTTCATACATGTTCCCTTAAAAACAATATTCATTAGTTGTTGATCACGATTCATTAGTTGTTGATCAAACGTATGTTCACTTATTTATAATCATTGGCGACAAGTATTGCTGAAGTCGGCACGCTTGATTTATGCGAAACTGCAAAATTGTGTTTCTACGTATCCAACAGAGTAATCTTACCGCAAAACATGTTGAGATTTTCCGTAGAAAAAAATTTTTATATTACACTTATGCAAAATCGTATCTAACGTGGTCACAACTGCTGTACATCGACGTTTCACCGAGAAGAATTTATGCACTTTCATCTGTTAAACTTAAATTATCAACCGAAAAATGCTTTACTATTATATCGTGTACCTACTAACACATGTTGATAGTATTAGTGAACTACAATCAAAACATTTATGACAATTATCAAACAGATATTAAACCATCGTCGAACGTCTATCGAATCACTGTCAAAAACATCTTTCGAATTAATGTCAAACATCTATCGAACCGTTATCGAATGTCTATCGCACCACTTTTAATCCTAACTATACACACTGAGTTCCCAGAAACCTCAACTTCAATTTCTAAATCGAGATCTTTTCGTATTTCTTTTCTTTTTCTTTGAACCAACAGTCGTCGAACGGTACCGCCATGTATCGTGTTCAACGAATAGAACCATATCAACGTCGACAAGATGTCCGAAATTGACCCGAGTATGATTAAACATCGCGTCACGCGTATGTAAAACGTATGCACGTACATACATACTACACATAGCGTACATTCTTCATTTTAAGGACTTACAAAATTAGCAGAAATATGACAGTGGTCTGTCAGACTGACGTAACCTTTGGTGTATTTTTTAACATTACAGTTCAAAGTTAAATAACTGACACACTAATATCAATGGAGTAATTTATTACAAACGTCTGGATTTTAATCGAGTCACTTTCAATGCAAATTTCCTTTCACAAAGATTTGTGAATTAATTTTCACGCTGCGGGCCTTGTACAGATTTTCTTTATTATTAGGTATTTATATTTTCTCAGCTATATATTTTAGTATTTTTATTATTATTATTAAATCCTCACTTCTAACAAGCTATGCTTTAATAACGTTTATTATTTCCAAATCTGTGCAGTACTGAATATTTTTGTTAAATCATACAGTGTCATCTTAAAATATATTAGATATCATATTAGATTTATTATTGTACATAAATGCTGCTTTATTATATATATTTTATATTATTCATATTTTAATTGTTTTATACGATTTTAGACATTTTGCTCATTGGGTAACTAAAAAAGATATTGAAAAAATTACAAAATGGTAGAGGACTCAGTTTTTTATAGAAATAACACTATATGATTAATAGGGCGTTATTTCAGTTTTATAACCTATATATGTACATATACATACATATACACATATATAGGGTGTTCTGAAAGACAGCAAGAAAATCGAAAAACCACTTGAAATGCTGCTCGACAGATACAAAAAAAAGTCATTTCTCCATCGAATCGTCACAGGTGATGAAAAATGGATATATTTTGAGAATCCTAAGCGTCGTAAATGGGTGAATCCAAGTGAACCATCGACATCCACTGCAAGACCAAATCGCTTTGGAAAGAAGACAATGCTCTGTGTTTGGTGGGATCAGAAGGGTGTAATCTATTATGAGCTGCTAAAATCTGGTGAAACCGTTAACACTAATCGCTACCTACAGCAAATGATCGATTTAAATAGAGCATTACGTGAAAAACGATCGGAATATGGAAAAAGGCAACACAAAGTCATTTTGCTTCATGATAATGCTCCATTACACACAGCAAAACGGGTCAGGAAAACGATCGAGGCGTTCAGTTGGGAGATATTAGCGCATGCGGCTTATTCTCTAGACTTGGCTCCGTCCGATTATCATCTATTCGCATCACTGGGACATGCTCTCGCTGAACAACACTTCAATTCGTATGAAAATGGCTCGATAACTGCTTCGCTTCAAAAGAAGAACTGTTTTTTTGACGTGGCATTCATACATTGCCGGAGAGGTGGGAAAAATGTATAAATAGCAATGGAGATTATTTTGAATAAAAAATTTTTTATCATTTTCAAACAACAAACGTGTAATTTTTACAAAAAAATTCCGGTTTCATACTTCTACACCTGGTAAATTCAAACCGAAATATTTAGGGAATAAGATCAGCTTTGATCGAATATAGGATTTTTTTTACTTAATTGATGAAATTAAAATTTATTGATGCTGTCGTGTATGTCAAGGGACGCGAGAAACGAACGTGGCTGCGGAACTTGCTTCTGGATGATGAGCGAGAACGCATGTACATTGAGATCCTGGATGCAGTTTACGACAGAACACATGGAATCTTTATCTAATATAGATGTTACTAATATTATACGATGTGGACAACGTGTTAAGAATTGCGCGTTACAAAATGTATTGAAAATATATAACTGGTGGTTGTAAAAGAATTTTTTAAATAAAAATACGTTAACGTATTTATTATGTATTTCTTTTCCCTTCCTTTGTAATGTATAAACGTACGTATAAACGTATGTATAAACGTACGTATGTGCGTATAAACGTATGTATAAACGTATGTATGTATGTATGTATAAACGTATGTATAAACGTATGTATGTATAAACGTATGTACGTATGTATTAGGTGCGCAACTAAGTTCTCGCTGTTATTTTGATGAAAATGCAACTTTATTGTGAAAAAATGGCTTGGAAATGGCTTGGCGGGTAACTCCTAATACTGAAGCAAGCTCTTCTTGCGTTTGGCACGGATCCTCATCGAGCAATGCCTCCAATTCAGCGTCTTCGAAGGTTTTTGGCCTTCCTTCACGCGGACGGTCGTCAACATCAAAATCACTGTTTGAAGCGACGGAACCAATCTCGGCACGTTGTTTCACTTAGAGCAGCATCTCCGTAAACTTTTTGGAGCTCTCTATGCGCTTCAGCCGCCGTTTTCTTCGAATGAAAGAAGAAAATCAATACTTCCCGAATATGACGATTATTTGGCGCACCTAATATAAATGTATGTACTTATGTACGTATGTATAAACGTATGTATAAACGTATGTATAAACGTATGTATAAATTCGTGACAAAGAAAATACAAGGATAATTTTATAAGCGTTGGACCGCTAACCGTCAGTGTTTTCATGCTGAACTATGCTACGATCGTACGTCTCGATTCTTCATCCGTACGCATTATGATGACCGAAACGATGCTACGCCGTATGTTTGACTTTAACGGATGTATCGATGTAACGTTCGAACGATGAGCTCGACTCGTCGATACGGTAGATACCAAGTATACGCGATCCAACATCGCATCTGAGAACATTATATGTGATAGCGACATCTTCAATGGACATCAGCTCATTGATTGCGAACTATTAGCTTTAGTTTTTAATAAGTACGAAAACCGATGTAATAAGATGTAAATAAAACATTTTTTGTTCGCCTTATTTCATGTTTATTGTCTTTTACTTCCCATCCTTTGCCTCAACGCGCCAGGAAAAACCATAAAAATTGAATAAACTGTATCATACAAAAGAAACTCGTACTCTATTAATTCTTCCATCCTTTCTTCACTCATAACACGCGCGCTCTATCTTTCTCTAACATGCAAGCCTTTATTATCGATACATTTTTAAAGAAAAGAAAAATATGTCATGGTCAAATTCAAACCTTTATTATCAATGCATTTTTAAAGAAAAACATGGTCAAATTTTGATAACAAAAAAAAGGAGCCCTATTGTGTAGGAGCCCTATTGTGTAGAAGCCTAGACCTTTCCCCTCTTTCCCCCGCGTTAGGTATCCCCCGCACATACAAGTACTTCCCCGCACCCCGCATTCCCCTCTAGCCCCTGGGTTAGAACCCGCCTAGTATATCTACTCGAAGGTAACCATTTTGCGTATAAATATACACTAGATAAGAATGTAATAATTGCGGTACGCCGAGCCACTTACAACAGGTATAGGAATTAAAAAAGCATTTCAAATCAGGTTGAAAAAGTATTGGTGATGGAATCACGTCGAATTCTGTGATAAATTCTTCAAAACTCTTACGGTGGAGCAACAGCCTCTGTATTTCGAGGTAGATAGCGGAGCAGCGATCACAGTAGTGAATAAAAGAACACTGCGGATACATTTTCCAAATCGACGGCCTTTAATCGCATCTTTAGAGTTGATTACATTTTGCAAAATACCACTCAAATTGTGATAGTTGTTCCGGTTGTTGTACCTTTTGGTGCAAAGAAGTAATTATAGGATTCGATCCGCCTGAAAGGTTGAGACCCACGAGGAGCGCTGAGGATGGTGCACGAAGGGCGGCAAGAAAAACACATACTTGATCACTTTTCATAAATTTATTTAAAATGATTCCCCCCTTTTTAATTACACCTGTTTATAATTAATTTGTCAGGTTTAGTATGAATAATAATACTTGAACTTTGCGTTAGCATTCGTAGTTATTCGTGGCTTATATCTTGGTGCCCGTGCTCACGATAATATTTAAAGCAGTTGATATCGCAATTGTAATAGGACACTCGACGCATGTAACGTGATGTTACGTTTACTTATCGATGAGATTCTCTCAGTCTGCTATTAGATAGCCGAATATAAAAAAGAGTGCAGTGTCCTATTACTGCGCATTCTGGTAATCGATATGACTATATATGGTCATGCCCGGTCGATTGCCGATTTTGCAGTTTTGTATTTTCGCGGCTCGTTGCCATGCTGAAATGTAAGGTTCAGGTGTAACCTGAACCTTGCATTTCCGCTAACTTGTTGCTATGCTGAAATGCAAAGCTTACTTGTGGTAGCTTTTGAGCTATAATACCCTTTCCCTGTTGGGAAAGGAAAACGGAACGGAGAGGAACGGAATTTTTCGTTTTAATTCTTTTAGAAACGTAGTTTGCTTTAAAATAGGTCTAGGAATATGAAATTCATTTTGTACATCTGGATCTATTGTTACATTTCTTGAATTTTGTTTTATTTCTTTTTTCGAAATACATATATTATTATTGTGATTATTATTGCTAATAATACTATTAATAGTAGATCCGCTTGCTGCCACAGGATAAATAAAGTGTTTCGATTAAAAGAAAAGACTTGTGTTTTTTTCAAGATCATCTTTTGTTTTATTTAGTTTTTCCTCTAAATTTTTTAGTTCTGACGGTTTTTGCACAATATTATTTATTTTTGTTTATTGTCCTGCACTGGTATTACCTTTTAAATTGTATAATGAGGAAATATTACACTCTGGTAAGTGCCTAATGAGCTTAAGTATTTTATATTTATTATGATATCAGGTGTTGCTATTTTGCAATTGTTTTCTAATACAATTCTATATTTTCAATGACTTCCTTTATTTTTTTCGTGGTCTTTACAATAAATTATAATATTTTGTTTCATTGGCGCTGAATACAACCAAAAGTGCAGATTATTAGGACTATCCATGTGGTACGATTCGCTGTCATGTCTCTTACAGTTTTTATAAGATTGTTTTATATCTAAATAAATTTTGATTTCGCAATTCGGACCAGTGTTTATGCGGTGTATCGGAAAATTTTTTGGACATAAATATTGTATTTTGATTATTATACTTTTACAATTTCTCTTTATACAATTTTGCAAACTCTTTGTGAGTGTTATATAAGTGTCTCTCTGTATTAATTGCTACTTGTGGATTGCATATTTCTACGAATATGAATACATTTTTATGATCCCGTGCAAGGAATGGCAATATATTTAGTATTTTATATTTGGGTGTTGATATCAAAGGAAATTTAAGAATGGTGAATATGTTTTTGGCGTCACAATATGCACTGATAGTGACTATTTTTTCTATTTTCGACCGTTCTTCTTCTATATATATATATATACACGTATAAATATATAAATGTGTAAACAGGAGATGTAACTTTATCGCTGTCAATCCCAAATCAGAATAAAAAGAAAGAAAGTATCTAGTTATTTATTATTGTTTTTTTTTAAATAAGAGAACTTTTTCGTTGCCAATTATCAATATATTATAGTCAATATGAATCGAAATTAAAAATACAAAATGATTCGTAAAGAGAATTAATTGCAAAACAATAATTGATGTATTATCGTATTTTCAAATTTTCATATTTTTCATAAAATTATTATTTTTTTAAGCAAAGACCCAATAAAAAACATAATCTAATTAACGTTCTGTGATGCAATATTACTCGCATTTTATCCAATTTGGAGTTAATTTTCAAATCATTGAAGTATATTTGACAGTGATTTTATAACGATGCGAATAAAGATTTTATTTACTTTATTTCAATGTACCAATTTTTCCTTAAGTCTGGTGTTATTATAATAATCTTTTTTGTTTCTATGAAGAAAAATATATAAGAAAACGTAGAAATAAAACGATTCCCGAATGATCGCGAAAATTGGTATCCTTCTTTAAATATTATTTAAGAGTGTATTAAGTATATATTTAAACATCATTTTTGTAGTACTAGAAATAGCTGAAACCTTTTTGCTAATATTTCAAGTTCTAACCCAAACACGGCACGCGCTTTAGAAGAATCACTCGCATAACATGTATTTGATTATTTGATTATTTTAATTTTATGTTGTACTGAAGAGAACCCAAAGACAGAAACGTTTATTATTCAACATTTATTTTCAAAGAAAATAATAAATTGTTATACATTAATAATCTGTGTTGGCTTTCGAAAAAGACATTCACCATATTATTTTAAAAAGATTGTAGATTCTTTCAATAACATTTCATCAATCTTTCAACAAAGTTTCAAGAATTGTGGACATTTTGCTATTTCAGAACTGTCTCAGAAATGTTGCAAATATATTTTGCAATTTTTATGAAATGTTTCACTTATTAGTTAAAATATTTCTGAGATATTTCTGAAAACTTTCTGTATGGGTTGATATTAATTTATGATAGATAAATCTTATTTGTCACATTATATTAAGATGGACTTTCTCAAATTTCAAGTTTATAATTCACTATCATCTTTATTTCAATTGTTTTACTGTTGAAGATGGATTAAAAGAAGCCGAAACGTTTGATTATTTAATATATAAGAAGAATGAAATTAGTATTATAGAACAAGTTAAATGTTAAAATATTATACGCGGACAATATCTGCGATCTTGCTCTCAATCTCGATGATCTTCCATTTATTACTTGTTTCTTTTTTTAAATATTGAGAGACCGAAATTATTTATTTTTATTTTTGATGCAATTTTATTACTATGTAGTGACAGAGATTTTAATTGTTTTAAGAACGTTATTTATCACTTTTTCTTAAATCTTACATTATTTTGCGGGGTTATTTTAATTTACTATGTATAATAAATCTAATTGTCGGAAACTAATTATATGTAAGAAAACAATTGTTTTATTTTTCGTTTATAAAATTGTTATTCAATTCAATTTTTTATATTTTTCTAAGTTTGTAAAAACTAAAAAAATATTTTGAAGAATCAGTTTCCTCTTATGTAATTTCGTTCAGTCAACGAATGATTGAAGCAATCACTGCATATCATCATTGTTCGTCGGTTTATCAGACGATGATGAGTTCGACAATTAAGTGATTTCAGCAAATTATTCGGTGGTGCGTTACATAATTGTCAGGCCAGTCAGTCATCAAGCGAATTTTCCAGTCTCAGCGAATATACGCGCCGACGGGTGTGGTAATAAATTATAAAAGATGATCGGTAATTAACAGTAACTGCAACTGGATAGCGTTTATGTCATCGCTGTGAATATATGCCCGCTGGTGCCTGTAGCTGACTCTTTATGGTGGGGTGTGCTTGTGACGTAAATTATTAGCCCTTGAGCTCTACAGAGAACCATCGTGTTGAGTCTACACATGTGTGCGTTTATGTGTGTGTTTCTCTCTGTTCGCGGGCGTGGTCTGGGGAGAGTGTCGGGCGTGGCTACGAGTCAACCTCGAAAAAGTTACCTCGAGAGAAAGAGAAAGAGAATACGCTGGGGAATATATTTACAGTGAATTGATTCAGAATGGATACCATTTCGCCCACGTGAATATATAAGTTGCAAAATCTACTTTTCTGAACGACATCATATTTTAAAAACAGTAGCTGAAGAAAAGTTTTCTTCGTGGGTGATATGATAATTAGTGATATGATAATTTAGTTGTAATTTATTTGAATATGTTGGTACATAAATTTTAATGGTGGCTGAATAGAAATAACAAATACAGAATGTTGTAGATAATAGGTACATTTTTCAGATTACTATTGAACATTTTTTAATGATAATATATTATAATATATTAAAAGAATATAATAAAGGATTGAAAGATTTTTAGCAAATAAAGTCTAAACAATATAAATACCTAGATAAACAAAATCTTTCTTCTTCAATTAACTTTAATCGAATATTACGCGCGAGTGTTAAAAGAATTTTAATTTATAATTTAAGTATTACAATATTTAATAAAGAAAGGTCATGACAAATCGATTGCTTTTTACAAAATATTGTATTAAAAAATACTTTTAAAATAAAATTTTACAATGACAGTTATGGAATAAAATATTGATAATAATAGAGTCACAGCATGAAGTAATATATATACAAAAGGTAGGTACAGTCATATATAAAAAGTAATTTATAGAAATTTCTAAATTGCATGCTTTTGTTTGTTATAAAGCATAATACGACTATCAAGTTGCAAATGTGTCTCATTCGATTTAATTCCTTCTAAAATAGAGATCTCGATATCTTAAGAATAAGTGGTAACGAGAAATGATTAAAAGAAATGAGAGAGAGAGAGGGGGGAGAGAGGAGGAAGGAGAGAGAGCGAGAGCGAGAGCGAGAGAGAGAGAGAGAGAGAGAGAGAGAGAGAAGAGGAATAGGATCGTAAAGGAACAAACGATGAGAACGGGAGGGAGAATGAGGGAAGCCGCATTGTGGAGAAAGAGACAGGATTCAGAAGAGCCTTTACCATCGTACCAGAGCACCGTGCCTGCGTTTGTACAGTGGTAATGGGCTGTCAGGAACAGACTTTAGCTGTTCGTGCCTTATACACCAACACCATTATCCTCTTGCTATGTCGAGTTAGATCCTATCGGTTCATGAACCCGCCCTAAACTTGTATCTCTCTATCACTCTTTAACCTCACTTCCTCATTGTTATTATCAGTTTTTTGGTCGGTTTAATTTGTTGGTACATTTCTGCATCTATACTATAGCTAAATATAATTTTTCAACACTCTAATCTAAATTCGGTAATGTTTAATTCATTCTAAACTTATTTATTTTTCAATAAGATAGGAAACAAGACCGTTTATATTAAATAACATTACAATCCGAAGCGCCACTACGGTCTAAGTATTAAGATGTTGAACTAATATATATATTATTCAAACGAATGAATTAATTTCAGAAATAATAATTACGTGTCGATATGGTTGTCGACATTAACGCAATTAATCTGAAATGTAATAATCCCCCCAAAATTCCCCAAATTAATCTTAAAAAAACTGTAATAAACTTATTGCGAAAAAATATTGCCTCGGCCGGGAGTCGAACCCGGATCTCTTGCATTCCGTGCGAGCGTCCTGAGCCTTTAGACTACCGAGACCTTAGCAATAATTTTTCGCAATAACCGATATGTATCGAGAGTAACGCATTATTTCAGCGCGCGTTTATAAACAATAAGATAGGAAACAAGACCGTTTATATTAAATAACATTACAATCCGAAGCACCACTACGGTCTAAGTATTAAGATGTTGAACTAATATATATATTATTCAAACGAATGAATTAATTTCAGAAATAATAATTACGTGTCGATATGGTACCAATATTTTTTCGCAATAAGTTTATTACAGTTTTTTAAGATTAATTTGGGGAATTTTGGGGGGATTATTACATTTCAGATTAATTGCGTTAATGTCGACAACCATATCGACACGTAATTATTATTTCTGA
Source organism: Acromyrmex echinatior (assembly GCF_024713525.1). Lineage (NCBI taxonomy): Eukaryota > Metazoa > Arthropoda > Insecta > Hymenoptera > Formicidae > Acromyrmex > Acromyrmex echinatior. The sequence goes on along the minus strand of NC_141858.1, from coordinate 2,816,634 downwards.
AATTAATTCATTCGTTTGAATAATATATATATTAGTTCAACATCTTAATACTTAGACCGTAGTGGCGCTTCGGATTGTAATGTTATTTATTTTTAATAACGGAAAAATTATTATTTCCTTATAACTCTTAAAATAAGGTAATGAAATTAAGGCAAATGAGAATATAACGCAGTTGTTGGCCAATTAAATAATACTATTGTTTCATGTAATATTTAATTGCATATATATTTCAATATGAATATTTCGACTCTTTTTTTGAGACATTATCAGCAATATACATTTCTTCAAATATCTGACACTTCTCTCATGTATCATAAGCAGTCACTATGGATTGAATGATCCCGAGTGCATGAATTTCGTTTTATTTTTATACAAAAATTTTTGAAATGATTATGAAAATGTACTTTGTATTATTGAAAGATTATGAAAACTTATATAATGAGTGGCTTATCATTAGATAATGAGAGAAGTGATTATAAGACAAGTAAATTACAAGAATGTATGTCGTCTATGCATTCGTGCAAAGAACATTGTAAAAACATATTATTAGTCAGAATAAAATAAAACACATGTTGGTTAAGCCACGTCAAAGTTGAGACTGTAATTCTTTGAGACGGTAATTTGAATGTGTGTCGAAGGTAAATACATAAATTATCTTTGTTTACAAGGAGTCACGCGTTAAAATAATAAATTAACATTTATAATTTATTTAATTAATATTTATAATTTATTTAAAATAGAAATATAAGCGTGATGCAAAAATTTGATATCAGACCATAAATTAATTATTTTTCAAATCTACTGTGTAAGATTATGATTATTTATTTCTGAGAACTGTATAAAGATGCATTAAAATCTCTATTTGATTTTTTAATTAATAGTTAATCAATAAATTTGAGATTTGATGTTATTATTTCAATTATTTCAATGTGAATATGATTGTATATTAATTTAATTAATTTAATACGGTATTTTTAATTATTTTAATACGTGGGATTTTGTCTCGAATACGATAGGATGAATTAATGTATTTATGTTGAAAAATTATTTTACCATTTATTTTAAATTATATAATTTGTATTTTGTTATTTAAGTTTATGTTTGTATTTATTTGGTTTGAGATTAGGTTTAGGGAAAAAGAAAAAAAGGGTGTAGGATAGAAGTGAATGGGATAAATCTTTTTTTTTTAAGAAGACAGTATGTTTTGATAATAATCTTTGTAAGATAGGAAATATTTTGAAATTTTTAAAATCTTTTTTGAAGAGAAAAAAATAGAATTAAATAAAATGTGTTTTATTAAAAAATTTAGTAAACTTTGAGAAAACAAAAACTTTTTATGTAAATATGAGTTTTTAATTATTATTATAGATTTTAATTATTATAAATTATTATAACTATCAGAACTCTTATTAAAATCAACAACTAAATTAAGTTTCATTAAAAATTAACGTAATGTTGAAGTTGTTTTCGAGATATCTTAGTATTGTATAATCTTATATCACGCTTACACAATATTTTCCAAGATACTTAAAGAAGTTTGTGCTTTAAAACAGTAATTTTAGCAAAAGATGCTCACATTAATAAAGATATTAATTAAAAGAATTTACTTATTTTACAACGGTATTCTTTTTTAAATTTGACAAAGTTTGTATATATACATACGCATATGTGTGTGTGTGTGTGTGTGTGTGTGTGTGTGTGTGTGTATTTGTACTAACTTTGATTTTTTGTCAAATTTAATATATATATATATATATATATATATATATATATATATTGTATATAGGGTAACTCTGGCATATACGCCGCACTTATCAAAAACTTAATTTATGAAGTACTATTTACTATTTTTAAAGTAAACGAATTATATCAGTAAAAACTTTATATCATCTATTATTAAAAAAAAATATTTCAGATTTCTAATATTTTTGCCACATTTTTGCCGAATATTTCACAGAGGTAGGATATATGACTACTCATAGGGGAAGGGGGGGGGAGAGTACGGCCCATAAGAAATTTATAAATAACACATAAAATGACAAAATAACTTATAAAATGCGTTTATAAATTTTTATTAAGGAATAAAAATGATAAATATGTATGAAGTAATAAATAATAATTACAATTTTCCCACATGTATTACAAGTGTTATAATATGAGGTACATATTTCATGTAATGCGTTTATTGTATGTAGTGCGCTGAATTCAACCTGAGCACTTTGCATGCTTGGGCATAAATCGCGCCCGCTAAAAATGCCAAACAGACAAAATATCCCAAACAGGTGGGAGATATAAGACAACTAAGCAAAGTATACAAAAGCAAAGTACTTATATTTTGTTATACAACATGCTTTACTATTTCTCTACACTCATGTATCACGAAATAACCACTAAGTCTTTTGCACGTCCTACAGTAATCATTTTATGTATTATAGATTATAATTTACGATGGTGCTACTTAACATAGTGACAAATCGATTCAACTCACAATAATTTTATTAATATTGTATTAACAGTAAGAAACTGAAATCGTAACACTATACTAATATAACATAAAGGCATGTAACAAAGAGTAGTTGTGGGAAAATTATCCCGACTCCTTCTATTTTTTCTGACTTTTGCGGCGTAAATTCCAGCGCGCCGTATTTGCTGGAGTTATCCTATATATTATGATGTATTTTATTACGGTTATAGATAGTATTACTATTTATATAAAAAATTATGCTTGTATGACTGTATATATTTGTGCACGCATGTGTGCGTGTGTACACACATGTGTGTACACGTATTTTGCGTATCTCTTTTAAAACGTGTCAAAAACAAAGTTATATTAAAACATAATCAAACGTCGTCTGAAATGCGTATAAAGCATATTCAATTGAAATGTAAAGCACACAAATGTAATTAAAAATATAAAGTAACATAATATATGATAATCGAATTATTTTATTTATTTAAATCATCTATCATTATTTATATGATATATACTTACTCTTTCCAAAATAAAATCATTTACTAAACTAATGAATCTTTTTAACATATTAAAATTGAAATGTAATAGTAGATTAACATAAGTTTTTATATTTTTATGTTCTTGTTTCTATTCTAGTTTATGATTGCGTTTCAAATCTGACAGTAAATAGCGAATAGTTTATGTAACTGAAAGATGTACTTAGAATTTACACATGAAAATATTATTTATTATCAGGCACTAACGTGTCTAGCCTTGACCGTGACTCTTTCCTTACTTATTTGCAAAACAAATAATGTTTAAAGTCGATTCAGATTATACGGCACGGACCGCCACGTCTCGGCAACAACATATACTGACACATACCAACAGTACGACAAACTATAAAACACATGTTCAGACTGTTCTAACAATTGTCATTTAACAGTCACCGTGGACAGATCATTTAGCGATTTCAGTGATGATGAATTGACTCTTATAGCTTTATTTTTGGACGAAGATAAAACTGAAGTCAAAAAAGTGAAAAAAAGAACTCGAATATAAGTACATCCAATGTTAAAAAGAAAAAAACATGCAGGAGAGTTTTGTTTAAAGATTTATTGAAATATGACGACAAGTTTTATCAGTACTTTAAAATGCCAAATACAAATTTTATTGACTTGTTACATTTGATTGAATCTGTATTACAAAAACAAAATGCGTTGTTCCCGCAAAGCAATTTCACCGACAGAAAGACTTGCGATTTGTTTAAGGTAAAGATTTTTTACATATATTATATATACACAGTAAAAAACATTTTGTATTAATGTTAAAGCAAATCCTTGTTAAAATATTTGTTAAAAACCTTCTAAAAAAATCATGGCATTTGTGTTGGAAAATGATTTATATCATTCTATAAAAAATATATAGACGAAAATACAATATATAAAGACAATAAGCAAACAATCCATACGTGAGAGAGGACTTGTGTGAATCAAATATTCCTCAATAGTACTTTGGAGCATACGCTTACATTTCTCTCTCACCCACACGCACGCACGCACGCACGCACGCACGCACGCACGCACGCACGCACGCACTTATTTGCAAATAGTTTATACAGAAAGTCAAATATTGATCATTCTTTGGAATTTATTGCCACGTATTATTTGAATTCTAACACATAAGAGTATCGGCATCAAATGCAAAGAGAATTGAGAAAACTTTGCTATTCCAGAACGACTCAAATCATTTTCCAACGCGACAATTATGATTTTTTAGAAAGTTTTTCAATAAAGCATCAGGTATATTCAAAATATTAATTTCCAAGTAAATATGGCAAAATCACCGCTTCGTTTAAGTTAAAATTATTTAAATTGAATATAATTGGCCTAAATTTTCATGGACGTAATTTGAATAGGATCGGCCCTTTTGGATCCTTCTCCTTTAACACAATTTTTTACTATGTAGATATAGATAGATATAGATAAAACATAGATATATGTTTTCACATTTTTGTATTTTTGTTGTTTCTTCGCTGACATGTAGCATTGTAATTGTTACCAAAAAATCTAAATATGGTAATAGAATTGGTGTTGGGATTCCTGAAGGTAAAGGAGATGCTAGTAAAGATGATGAAAGAGATAACGTACTGTTAATAATGGAGATATTAGTAAAAAATGCAAAATATTATATAGCTTAGTGTAATATGATTGCATTTGTGCAGAATGTTGAGGTTGTGTGGATGTATTAGATACAAAACATTGTTTTTGTACAATTTGTTTCATTTTGAGATCAGAGACGATGAAAACATTTGCGACTTAGCGATGTTTTGATAATATGGAGAAAAATTTTTTACCGTTGCTGCCAAACTCGAAAAGAATACAGTCTATTGCACTGGGTTCTTGATTAGGTGGAATTATTTGCGTTTTCGTAGTTTTTTTATCTAATATAAATACTTCATGACCGATATTGTTTCTTGTTGTTTGATATTTGTTTCTTTTATTCCTAACTACGTTAATGATTTTTCTATCAATTTCTTTTTGTTTCTTCTTTTTTTCATCCTCAGCATGTAACTCCTCTTTATTTACACCATCTTTATTATTGTTTTAATCATTTCCTTTACCATCATTTCGATTATCTTCTCTATTATCATTTTTATTATTATTTTCGTCTTCACTCGATTCATCTTCATTATCATCATCACTAACATTTTTTTAAATTACTGCGTGTGCTTCTTCTTTCTTGTATAAATGGTAACAAAAATGATATTTCTTCTTCAAATTTCCACTTTTTAATTTTGAGGTGGTCTGTCTTTTTGTATTATGTTTTTTTTCAAAGTTCTTTTAAAAGAATTTGAAAATTGGTCCATGTTTTCTTACAAATAGTCGCTGAAAATAGGCCAATAATATTTACATAGAAATTGTTAGGAGATGTATAGAATAAAATAAGAATGCATCGAATATCCGGAAAGTATCCAGTACCTGTTATCCGGCACTTTCTTTTTACTATCCGACCGAATAGTCGGATATCATTAGTATCCGGGAATATATCCGATTGAAATTTGTTAAATTGTTGATTTTTTACCAATGCTCTAGAAATAAGTATGCATACTCATAATGCCATATACATTGCTGCAAAATTACGATTTTTTTCTCTATAGACTCCTTTTTTTTAAAACACTTTCCTGGAATTCGGTCGGATATCCGAAAAATATCGGATATCCAACTCGAAGAAATTGCTTTCTCGGATATCCGATCGGATACCGGATATTCAATGTTACATTCCGTCCAGATATCCGATATCCAGTATCTAGTATAATAATTTTACAATCCGGTATAAAAATACCCTAGAATCCCTAGAATAAAAATAAAATTAATAGACTCAATTGAATAAAATAATAAAAATAAATTCAACAAAATCCTAATGTAAGACACGCATGTATGCACGCAACTTTAGCATCATTAGAAGAAATAGTGTGTTATTTATATCTCGTTACTTGTAATGAGATAACATATAGTATTATATTTATATTGTATTTTTACTTTTTCAGTAAGTAATATATAATGGCAACGTATAATTATTTTTCAAAAATGATATTCTTAACTTTAGTACAATCTTATCGTTACAATTATAAAAAATTGTAATGTCATTACTAAATTATTATTATAAAAGTAACACGATGTTTCTTAACTTGCCAATTCAGTTTATTTTTATTTGATTTACTCTCAAATACGATTTAGACTATTTTATTATATAATATTACTATTCACATGTTAGGCGTACCTTAATATTTCAATTTATAAATATGTTATTTATATAATATTTTTCGTTCAAACAAACTCTTGCGTAAGAATGCACGTTATTTTTACTTTCTTTTATTTTTATGATAAACGTGTTAGTAAATACGTATTGAATATGATAGATAATGATTGTAAAATACAATAATCATATCTTATTCTTTAATAAGGCAAACAATCATTACATCAGTCTTTATACAAATAAAAAAAATATATTTTATGAATATATTATGCAATCTTTTGTCATAATATCACAATTATCACTTTGTTTTTAGACAATGTTACTTACACAAAAGCTAAAAATAAAATTGTAAAATACGAACTAAGAAAGTGTTATCTAATAGATAATATAACAATTATTATAATATTTTTTGTAATTTTGTAAAAATTAATTTTTTCATAAAATAAACAAAAAGCGTCTGATAACATCGACTCCAAGACACAGTAGATAATAATGCCACATATTCTTTTCTTTTCATAAAAATTATTTGCTTAAAATAGTATGCAAATAAATGTGTATAATGTTCTTTTTCTAGATCTTTTCATTTTTTACATAAAACGTTGATTTTTCGTTCATTTATATACATACTTACATGCTCTTCTCACAAATATTTATACTAGATCGCTAATTTTTTTGAATTGAAAAAAATAATGATGACAGTGTATATGTACTATGTATGAATATGATATGTATGTATTGTACATATATGTGCAAAATGAATGGAGGCCATTATTTGAACTCAACTAGATATCCAGTTATTTACAGCATTTTAGTCGAAGTTAGCGATCTAATGTTAATATCATCTGTGGCTGTTCAAGTAACGCGATAGTTTCATTCTTTGAAAGTTTTCTCAATTTTAAATACATGATTGTCTTCAGTTTCAATAAGGTTATTTGACATTATAAAACACTATAAAGATAAAGATATAGCTCTTGATTTAATTTACAAATAGATGTGTCGATTTTATGTTGCACCCTGGTTTTATATTTAAAACTATATTATATAAAAAACAATAAAAGAAGAAATATAAATATTGGGTCATTTAAAAAGTATCCGCGATTTTTTCATTCAAAAATTGAACAAAAAACCGCGGATACTTTTTAAATGACCTAATAATAGAACTGATTTAGGAAGCTACAAATATGTAAAATTTTCAGTATAATATATACAGCTATTATTTGAACTGTACAATTTGCAAAAGAAAATCGAATAAAATTTTATTTTAGAATTCGTAGCATTTGTAGAATTCGTTTTTAGCTGATTTTATGCAGAAACAAGTCACAAAATGTATATATTATGAGTTTTAACTTTTTTAATTATCCAAACAGATTATGTATTTATTTGGATAATTAAAAAAGTATTAATAAGGTGCATCAATCTTTTTTCCAAGAATTATAGTAGTCTCCTTAGAAAATAAATTTCCTTTATTTCTATTTATTGTTATTTATTGTTATTTCTATTTATTGTTATTGTATTTCTATTTATTGTTATTTATTGTTATTGTAAATTAATTGTTATTGTAAATTTATAATGATAATTTTGCAAATAACAAATATGCAATAAAATTTAATTTTAAATGTGATATATCATCTTTTGCTATTGTATTTGTATTTTTTATATATATTCATACTATTTTATCTATCATATTTTATCAATCATATTTAACAATATATATAACTGTGCAATAAAAAAAAATATAAAATTTTCTTACATCATATCTTTTAGTATATTTTCACGATTTTTTGCATGTATTGTTTTCCTGTTAGTGACATTATTTTTTTAGTATTCGAATTCTTATCTTATTAACTGACTTCGTAGAAAACGATGAAAATTTCGATCAAACCCAGCAACCCCTGGTTCTCGCTTCGGCTGGTTTCAAATGCTCGTCATCCACCCCTCTCACCTTTCACATGCCTTCCTCTTTCCGAGTAATCAATACTATGAGGCGTTCTGCGCGGGACAGGTTCAATGCTGGTTCAGATTTTAGAACTGGAAGAAAAATGGAGGTACAGCATAAAAAAAAGTAAATAAATTCCAATTTACTATATTTCGAAAGAGAATGACGGATGGATCATTTCTGATAATACCATAATACTTTCTTCTGATAATAACAATTTCATTTCTTATTATGGACGGAAATGCTCATATATATCAAGAAACATGATAGTTCTCGCGCCAATTATGCGAGACCCTCCGTGTTCTTTACGTGAATCAGCGATTTATAAATATACGAAATTATCAAATCTCAATAACATAGCTGAACTGATCAAGTTTTGAATAGGTAATCGTTCATATTTTGAATCGCATAAATAAAAGTATTTTTATTTTGCTGCGTGTCCTAGCCAGCAGAGATATTATGACATAAAGAGATGTAAAATTTTTACTTTATAGAATACAGTTTAATAGCATCGACATCGCTTTATAGAATACGGTTTTCTTTTCATATTTTAGCTAATAGATGACATGACTATTTGAAGATTGATTTTAGATCATTGTCATTATTAAAAGGGGAACCTTATTTAGGAGGCCAAAAAGTACATAACTTAAAAAATTTTTTTTTTCAGTTATAATAAAAATTATCAATTAAAAAATATAAGGATTGTTTTATTCATCATTTAAAATGTTAAAAATAATTTTTACATCACAAAATATTAACTTTTTTCTTTAAAAAATGGAACGACATTTGTGGCACTTCACCACTGACTGTGTATAAGATAGTTGTCGTTCTATTTATCTGAAACCAAAATACCAAAATACCAAAGTTTTTCTTCAATTTTATATAATTACCTTCTGAAGAAACTTTAGAAAAATTTTGAGAAATTTAAATTACACTAATTTTTTCGCAATAAAATGTTTCAGAATTTTATCGTGAAAATTGCAATTTTTTTCAAAGTCATCTAAATTTCCTATTTTTTGCTTTCTTCTAATTTTTTTAGTTTACCCAAAAGATAATTATATAAAATAATTATATAAAATTGAAGAAAAACTTTGATCTTTTGGTTTCAGATAAATAGAACGATCGCTATTTTGTAACACAGTCAGCAGAGAGGTGTCACAATCATCGCTCTATTTAAAAAAAAATTAATATTCTATGATATAAAAATTATTTTTAACATTTTAAATAATGAATAAAACAACCCTTCAATTTTTAAATTAACAATTTTTATTATAACAAAAAAAAATTTTTTAAAGTCATCTTTCGGTCTCCTAAACGAGATTCTTCCCTTAATTGTGTGTGCGTGCATAAGTCCGTGCGTGTGTGCGTGCGTGTGTGCGTGCGTGTGTGCGTGCGTGCGCGTACATGTGGTAATGTATAATAAAAAATTATATGTACTTTTATACGTACCATATATTTATACAACTTTATAAGTGTATCACATTGCATTTAAACGCAATTCGAATTTCGAAAGAGATAGATAAAAAAATGTTTAACACCCACCATTAATTAAGAATTTTCAAATTTTCTTTTCTATTATGTATATTATTACACGTGTATAGAAAAAAACCAAAAAGTAAAAACAGTTACAAAAAAATGTCATCTAAATCCATTTTCGGAGCCGCTTATAGCGGAATTTAAATGTCATTTAAATCCATTTTTCTAACAAATGTCAAATTTTTCGAGCAAATGACACTCATTTTACTTAATAGGAGATAGAATATTATAAATTTCTAACCATTACTTTTTCAAAACTAATTGGACATCTGGATAATATAACAGAAGCTTTAATTCTCTTTCAAAAAATATTCCATATATAAGGGATTTATCTTGTAAGCGATTAATATTGTAAGTAATATGAAACTGGTAGCTTCTTGATAATTCAACCAGCGAGTTGAAAAAAGACGCATTTTTTTACGATTTTCGACGATCCTGAATATAGATCATTCCCAATCTCAAACAAATACAGAAAGAGTAAAAGCTTTTTTAAGCTTACAATAATTTACAATCATTTGTATAATTAAACGCAAAATAACATTTATACATCATTTACAGAAACGCTCTTAGAAGTAGGGGAATCAATATAAGGACGCATGTTTTTCGCTTCCCAAACATCTTCGTATTTCTTTTGAGAATTTTGGAAGCCAGGGATATCGGCTATTAAATATCTATCATTTCTTATTAACTTTACAATAATGCACGGTCCTTATATGAAGGAATTAACTTCTTCGTAACACCAGCGGAATTATCGAAGTTATAAAACCTCATCTCCCTCTTTATACATTACTGATTCCTGCTTTTTGTTGAAATAGTTTCGGTTATATTCTTGATAACATGCCAGTTTCTCCTCAGCTTTCGTTCTTAAGCCCATTAGATTTCTATCATCAATATTCACATTCATAGTTAAATACTCCTTAACTTCATCTATGTGACGGCGCTGATCTATTCCAAATAGTAAACGACCAGTATTTTTACTCATTGTATTGTTCAAAGCGTATTCGATTTGAGGCAGCACATTGCACCAGAATTGCTCTTTTTATTTATTTACAAACTTACTCAACGTAGGAATTGTTAAGCGGTTAATTCGCTTTGCCTAACCGTTAATCTGTGGGGAATCTGTAGCCAATATATGCTTGATAATAAGTTTGTCAAGGAACTACTTGAATATTTGCGAAGTAAAACAAGAACTTTCTACATAAAGAGTATGCATTTCGTGGGTTGCCTCCGCGTTCAGATCCATTCTTGGAATGCCAACGTTTCGTGTACTCATCAGGGTGAGGAACAGCTTGATACTGAGCTGTTCCTCTGAGCCATTCCTTTTTATATTACGCTACTTGTTGGAGTGGTGGGAGGAAAGAAAAGAATTGTGGGTAGGGGGAGGGGAGAAGGTGGGAGAAATTGGTCAGTCTTCAATAACCGGGAGAATAGCTTTCCACATTTTATTTATGTTGTAGCATTATCTCTATTTAGATTGTTAAGGTGTTTTTGTATCTCTATGGCTTCTTTATACTTTTTTGGAAGTATGATGTAATATTGGCTATTGTGATTGTTTTGTCAAACAGTATTTGATGTCTTGTTTCGATGTTCTGATAATGCTGATTGAGTGACGTGTTTTAGCTTGACATCACGTTGGTGTTCTTTTATCCGTAGGTTGATCATTCTCCCGGTTTCTCCAATGTATACTTGTCCGCAGGAATAAGATATTTTATATACTCCTGCGGAGCTGAGTGCAGGTCTTTGATCTTTAGTATTTCTTAAGATTTGTTCTATCTTTTTGAGTGATTTAAAGATAGTTCGGACATTATGTTCGTTTAATATCTTGCCAAACCGATCTGTTGTTCCTTTGATATATAAGAGAATGGATAGAATCTTTTCGTCTGATTGTGTATCAGAAACTGTTGTCTTGGTTGCATATTTATTGATTGTTTTGATTATGTCTTTTTAGTCGTGTCCGTTTTTTTGTAAGGCTAGTTTTAAATGATTGAGTTCTGTCTGTAAATGTTCTTTGTCAGAGATAGTGATAGCTCTATGTACAAGTGATTTGATTGCAGACTGTTATTGTGCTAAGTGGTGGTGCGACTCGACATGTAGATATCCATATGTGAATGTTGGTGTTTTGTACACTTAATAGCCTAAGGTACCGTCAGCTTTCTTAGAAACAAGAACATCTAGAAAGGGAAGTTTTCCATTTTTTCTTCTATGTCTATAGTAAAGTGGATATTTGGATGTTGATTGTTGAGGAAAATAAGGAATTTACGGAATTATTCGGCTCTGTATCTCCATATCACGAATGTGTCGTCTACATAACGGAACCAAACTTTTGATTTTTTTTTTAATGTTTTTCTGAGGACTTCTTTCTCAAAATGCTCGATGAAGATATTGACGAACACAAGAGAAATGAAAGAGCTCATTGCCTCTCCTGAAGTTTGTTCATAAAATTGGATGTTATAGGAGAAGTAAGTGGTTGTTAAGTAGTGCTCTATTAGCGGGATAAAGTTGGAGGAGACTTTATGTGAGGCTTTATTATGTTTAATGTGTCTTTTATTGGGACTTGTGTAAAAAGGGATTCTACGTTGAAACTTACAAGCAGGTCTGTGAGACGTAGTCGGATTTTTTAGATCTTTTGTATGAAATTCATTGAGCTAGTTATGTGCGATTCGGATTTTCCAGTGAGGGGTTGTAGTGTTTGTGCTAGGAAGCATGATAAGTTGTGTGTCAGGGACTGTATGGCGCTGACAATTGGTTTGAGGGGGGATATTTGGTTTGTACTTTTGATAGTTCGTATAGTCTTGGTGAGAGAGGATTTATAGATTTTAATGTTGATTTGATTTTACTGGAAATGTTATTTGTTTCCACCATCTTGATATTCTGTGCGATTGTATTAGTTGAATCTTTGTTTTTTATATGCTTTATCCGAGAGAAGGTTCTTCATTTTTTTTCTTATAATCTGATGTATTCATGACTACTGTCGTGTTGCCTTTGTCGGCTGGAAGCACGATGATTTATATCCCTGTTGTTGCAGCCTCAACTACAACTAGCATTTAAAATAATATTTAATCATGTAGTAATCTAAATTGCGTTAATATTTCGGAATATTGACCCAATTCAAATAATGTAAAAAACGCTTAATTCGTGATTGTGAATGAGTATGTTTTAGTAGAACAGTTGTGACAACTACGCATGAATTCCACGGTATCACATAATTACAAGAGATTGCCAAATGCGGTCAGTACCTACCACACTTGATAATGGGCAAGCCCCAATTAAGCTGACCAGCTCAGCATCTTAGAATAAGATATATACCCGCTTTTTAGACCGAGAAAGGAAGAAGTCGAGTAAGCGGATACAATACGTCGCGTACGTTTAGTCGTAATCGAAAAAGTATTACTCTATAAATAAGAACGGTCGTGTATGATATTTCTCGGGAACGTGACACCCGTGATAAAGTCATTGACCGTATGATAAATTGATCAACAAGCAAGTTGTACAATATTAATAGTGTAAATAACAAGTAAATGTTTGTAAAAAACCATTGGTTCTGAAATTCTTCTAACCTCACGCCCTGAATCCTCATTATTATCTCTACGAAGGGTATAACATTGGTGGCAGCGGTGGGATATATCTCTCATCCTCACAAGACGGTAGCGATTGTCAGATAATCTCTGAGTATGCCTCAACAAATTTGACGAAAAAGGCGAGAGAGAAAAGGGATCAGGCGGATCAGGACAAACCAAGAAGTCGGAGCTAAAACGCAATACGTCAGTAAAGCCACCATAACACCTGAAAACAGATGGACGAACGCTCCCGTCAATTAAATAAAGAAGCGGAAAATAAAATCGACGTTACAAGAGGATCGAATAAAGCCAGTAAGAGAAACAGCTGATGATTACCAAAGGGGATTCACGACGAAGCCGCCAAGTAGACCTGCCCTACTGTGACTAAGTACCTACTGATAAGCCGCCATATTACCGAGAGCTGAACATCACAAGACGCAGCAGCCGAACGGAACGAACCGATAGGAAAGACCAACAACAATGAAGGCGATCTTTATAGTGTAAGTCACAAATAAAAAAAAAAGAAAAAATAATATAATATACTCCATTGTAAAATATTGTACCATTCGCGAAAAATTGTAAAGTTGTCATTATAATTGCGAATGTCCGATGGTGAAAGCGAACATCGCAACGAAATACCAAGTAAACAGGGAGACGAGCAATAGCACATTAACCGCATTTCCAAACGCGCGGAATATAGAAAACATAAATAGGGCTTTACAACTTGACTTCTCCGATAACGATGACCTAAACGTACTATTGACAAATAAACCGTTACAAGAGAATACGTCTTCGATATAAACGACTACAGTTTACTAGGCGAAGAACAGTTTGAAATGATGTCTTGCGAAAGAAATCAGAATACAGATTACGCTCCCGTAGATGCTATGTTCGATGTACTCTCCGAAACTATAGACTACGAGATCCAACATATGAGAAACGCTTACGACCGATATATTGCTATTACAAGACTGTCACACGGAACTGCTCCAAACGATTCAAATACTGAGAATGTAGTACTTCAAGAACTATTACGCAAAATACACGAATTACGAGTACAAATGATCGATCAGAATAGAACTGTGCCTAATAATGTAATCAGGCGCTATAAAACACTTCATAGTCTACCCGCATTAGATCTCACATACGGTCGCACTACTCGAGATATACATAGTCAACCACCTATAAGAACCACCTATTAATTTCTTGAGCCTCAAAGAAACACGTAATATGATTCTGGATATTGACGGAACCTCTTGTAATTGTATACGCGAATTCCTTAACGCCAGTATTACTACGCCAAATATTCATCCGGCCGATGAATCTACCCTATTAGAAGGTTCTTTGTATCAAACTACGAGGAAAAGCAATGATGAATTTTCATACACGTGACATTATAAGTTACGAACAATTGAGACGCGAGTTAGAAAATTAATATTTAAGTAAAAAAGAACGCAGTACTACGCATTTACAATTGGAATCAACTCGTTAAAGCAAAAACATTCAGAAAATGTGCAACCTTTCGGACATTGTGTAGAAAACATCACGATAGAATTACATGAATCAATGGAAGAAGGCAAGGATCATATACTCGAGCAGCAATGTGCTCTTAGATAATATTAAAGAGCAAGCTTTGTTTAATTTTCAAATGGATCTACATGAAGAAATAAAATTAGTACGCGTACAACGGCACATAACTTTGCAGGCGCAAGCACGGAAGAAAAAGTTAATGGAACGACTTCGCGAAACATGAACCAAAGTCGAAAATTCGATACGCGGTATAACAATTCACGCGCAACTCACGAATCAGATCTAAAATGCTCTAATGCGGAAAAAGAAGGTGTCACGAACGCAATTGCGAGCAGATACGCGAACCGGTTTACATTACCTAAGCTCGAGGGATGTCCTTACGTGAATACCATATAACACCATATACCATATAATACCATATAATACCATATAATACCATATAATATCAGATAAATATTGTAATTACTGTAAGAAGAACGGATATACTCAAAACGACTGTTGAGTCCTAAACGGAAAACTAAAAAGAGAAAAATCATCGTGACAAAATGGAAAAAATTTTCATCCAGAGAATAAAGATAGAAACCGAGGAAATAAAATAAAAGCTATAAAATTTCCGATTCACTAAGTAGTGATGAAGACGAGCAGGAAACTACACCGCAGCAGAATATCGGATGTCACACTTGCGCCACGAGGCGACATATAGGCTGGAATTAATTTCCCTATCCGTCTTAGAAGCCAATAAAGGAAGAATCAATTTCTTATTCGATACCGGAGCTACAATTTCGCTAATAAAGTTAAAAAAACATTAAGGGACGATGCGAAAATATATGAAGAACAAATTCGTCTGACAGGCATATCATGACAATCATAGGGAAAACGTATGTTACCATATCGCTTTGCGATTGCAAAATAACGTACCCCGTACATACTAAAGGATAATATGGAAAATAACGGAATTCTCGGAATCGATTTCTTGCGAAAGAATAAGACAAACTATGATTGCGACATGCGCTTAGTGAAAATTAAAGGGACTAATTTCAAGCTTTTTCCAGATAAACGGATAAATTTGAAACCTCGTACTGAGACTATCGTATAGGTTACTACTGATAAAAATATAGTTGGAATCACACAAACGGAAGAAACTCCACCTGGAGTCTTCGTCGAAAGCTGCCTAGTAAAACCGCAAAATTTTACTTGTCTTGTTGCTATATCAAATACTACGGATAATGAAATTAATATGTCATTGCCTCAAGTACTTATCGAAAAACTCATTTCCGTAGCAGAGACAAACGAAGTTACTATAAATAATGTGCAAGAGATTAGTAATTCAATTCCGCGTAGGGAACGCATACAATCACTTTTGCGAACGGATCATTTAAATATTGAAGAGAAAAAAATATTATTGACCATTTACGAAGAGTATAGTGACGTATTCTATTTAGAAGGTGATCAGTTACCATGTACTCCTAAAGTTGAACACAAAATAAACACACGGATCGATTCTGCAAACGTAAATGTAAGACTGTACCGATTATCTGAAAAGCATAAGGTCGAGGTAAACCGACAAATTCAAGAAATGTTGGACCAAAATATTATATAATCCAACCCAGCATTAGCCAATGGAACGCATCCTTATTAGTTGTTTAAAAAAAAACAGACGTTTCGTAAACCAAACTTACGAATCGTAACAGATTTTCGCATACTGAACGATTTGAAGATTCGTTTCTGTTACCAAACATTACAGATATTTTGAACCAGTTAGATAATGCTAAATATTTTACTACCTTAGACCTCACGTCAGGATATCATCAGATATCGATGACCGAAAAGGACAAAAATAAGACAATTTTTTCAACGCCATATGGTCACTATGAATTTAACCGCATGCCTTTTGGACTAAAAAATGTATCAGCTACATTTCAAGACTGATGAATTCAGTATTAACAAGGAATCAAATGTCTCACATACTTAAATGACATTGTAATCTATGGACCTAGCTTAAGAGAGCATAACTTCAGACTTAACGCCATATTAAAATGACTTCATGATAATAACTTGAAATTGCAAGCGGACAAATGCGAATTTCTTCGAAAGGAAGTAACTTATCTAGAACATATTATTACCGAAAAAGGAATATACTGCCAGACCCATCCAAGTTAGAAGCTGTGCGAAATTTTTAGGTACCCAAAAAAGTTAAAGATATCCAATCCTTTATTGGACTAGCCGGATATTATAGAAAATTTATAGCTAAATTTTCAAGAATCGTCAAACCTTTAATTAAATTAACAAAAAAAAAAAGAGAAAAATTCGAATAGACCGCGGTACAATAAGACGGGTTCGAAGTCTTAAAAAGCAAATTAATCACCAGTATTAAAATACCCAGATTTCAGAAATTTTTCATAACCACTGACGCCTCGGATTACGCCATCGGAGCCGTACTATCGCAAGGAATGATAGGACAAGATCAATTGCGTACGCCAGTCGCGTATTAATTCGTGCCGAGCAAAATTATAACATCACAGAAAAAGAATTATTAACAATTGTATGGGCCGTCAACCACTTCCGCCCTTATTTATATGGAACCAAGTTCAAGATAATTACCATAAGCCGCTAATGGTTATTTAATGTTACGGATCCCGAATCATGACTAATTCGTTGGCGACTAAAAGTAGAGGAATATGACTATGAAATTATATATAATGGACAAGCCAGGGAAAATTAACGTTAACTCAAACGCATTAAGTAAAAATGTACCAGTGACAATCAATAAATTAGAGAAATGAAAAACCACTGAAAAAAATCTACAGCGAGAAAGAAAAACAACAAATTCTCTTCGAATACCATGATACCCCTACAGGAGATCATCAGGGAGTGGAGCGCACCCTAAATAGAATTAGAATAAGTCATACGTGGCCAAATATTACGAAGGATGTGGAGAATTACATAGCCAAGTGTGAACATTGTCATAAAAATAAACTGTCTAAAAAGGTTAAAATGCCATTGATCATTGTAAGACCATTGATCCTAACGACCGCAGGAAATAAATATATACTAACATTCCAAGATAATTTAACAAAGTTCAGTAAAGCTATGCCGATTCCGAATCAGGAGACTACTACTAATAGCAAAAAATTTCGCGATCAAAATAATATTAGAATACCGCATACCAGAGGAAGTTTTGACTGACCAAAGTACCAATTTTTTAAGGGAAGTATTCAAAAACGTCTGTAAATTATTAAAAATCAACAAAATTCAGATTACCGCTTACCATCCTCAAAGCAACAGAGCTCTAAAACGTTCACATAGAATTAGCAGAATATTTGCGCTACTATGTAAATGCAGATCAAACTGATTGGGACGAGTGATTACTCACGCCATGTTTACATATAATACTCCCCATACTGCAACAGGTTATACGCCGTTCGAGTTAATTTACGGACGGTAAAGCTACTTTACCTTCAGCATTGTCAAATCCTCCTAGGATCCTTACCTATTTCTATAACGACTACGCACAAGAATTAAGAGAGAGGTTACGCGCTACGAGTCAAATTACGAGTCAAATACGAAACAACAAGGAACAAATAAAGGAAATAAAAACTAAAGCAATCGAAAAACAAAGAAAACGACATTCAAAATAGGAGACAAAGTACTATCATTTGACGAAACTATACGTCGAGGGCGATCTAAAAAATTAGATTCTCTATGGACCATATATAATTGTCAAAAAATTGACGTCAATTATGTTATTAAAAAGATTCGCAAAGTACTTAGTACGCGCGTAAATAAACTAAAAGCTTTTATTAAATAAATGAGGGCACTCATCAAAAAGAAGTATTCACAAGAATAAACCATTTGACATTCATTATTGTAAAAAATCCAAAAAAAAGAGTTTAGAATAAAGGAATACGAAGAACTTGCCAATATCAGAGTCTTAGTCTGGGTCAATTAATGTCCGAGCTATTCTCACTGTCACTACTTTTACTGAATAAAAAAAAATGGAATAACCAAAATAAGTAGCACTCATCAAAAAAAAAAAAAAAAAAAACAAAGAGGAGTGGAGTAAGCGAAACAATAATTTATTACAGAATTCTTGGAGTTCATCTCGCCGTTGGACGGATAATCGATCGTAAAATATCTAGAAGTTTATTCAAAATAAATGTCCGGGCAAAACCTGGAAAATTATTTCGAGAAGGTAGGAAAATGCATCCCGTCGAAGCCCATTAGAAATTAGTCATACATACGGATGTGACAGCATTAATTAAATGATTAACGATATTGCAGGAAAATGTCCGCAAAGCAGAAGAAATGTGTGAGTACACTATTCTGCATGTGAATACATATAAAAATTTATATATGATCGCTCCATGATGGAGTTAAAAACTTAATAGCTGCTATTCAAATAATTTACAAGGCACCAACAGATAAAGGACGTGGACAAATAGACGGATTAGGAACTATAGCAAAGACATTATTTGGAATAATAGACGCTAACAACGAAAAAGTTATTATCACTGACGCTCTTACATAACGAGAACGCGCTAACACATCATGCCGGAAGCAATCAATTCAAAATCACAAATTCAACAATTAGTCACATGTATAATTTAGAGCACGCAGTAGAAAATAATAAAAATAAATTAGCTGAAGCTATTGAAAAAATCACGAAATAGGAATTAATATTCAATTAATAACAAGAATTAAATGAATATTTTATTAATAACGGCAACAACTAATGATTTAACATGCGAAACGAAAGATGCATTAGAATACTTAACGTATGTTATTAAGGAAGGAATTTTACATCCATGATTAATGCCTATAAAACATATAATAGATAATCTTAGGGAAGCAACCGCGACTTTACTAGAGAAATTATATTTTCCATTTACATTAAATGGACGAGAGTGGATTAATATCGAAGAAACGACTAAAATTAGCGCCTTTTGCAATGATAATAACATATATTAGGTGTAGTAAAAAGAAATCCATTATTTTTCCAATAGATCTCTACGCGTGATACAGATTACTAAAGCCATTTATTGGAAAAATAATGGATTTCTTTTTACTATACCTAATATAGTGTTGCACATTAACAGCGTCATCGGTATATAAAATACTACACGCGATACCACCGATGTACGGCTATGATAATGTATTACTCTCAGTAGACGTCAATAATCCATATAGCAATAGACACTGAACAACATACATACATGAACATACATACATGACGCTAACAGACGACGATTTTCGACAATGTATTAAAATAAATTCGAATTACCTATGTGATCGAAGCTTTGCTATAAATAGAATAACTCCCAAAGTGATTGACGAAATACAATTATACTTAAGACATGACCGGCATTATAAACATTGCGATTATAAATATGTATCATCTCAGAATATAATTTGGAAAAGACTTGAGAATTCTTGATTATACTCTACACCTACAAAAGAGGTAATAAATATAAAGTGCAAAAATTCCCCAGAGGTAAAAGAAACTATAATAGATACAGGCAAAATAGTATTACGGGATGACTGTAGAATAATTACAACGAATGTCGTCATAAAATCACAATTATCGGACTAAGACGATAGACTCCTATTTACCAAGTGTTAATATAATACTATTACGAGACGTACATGAAAATAAGATAGAACAGATAAAGCTAAAACAACTTATTCGAGATCCTGAACTGAATTGAAATATCTGGGTATGAAATTAGATAAAATACATAAAGAGTTACAGAGTGATCAAGAATTCTACAAACAAAAACAATTTATTTACCTCATGATGACTAGCGGAACAATTATTGTTATTATGTTAGCAGTATTAACTCATTTTTTATGCAAAAAATTTATAAAAATAAAAAGAAACTTAATTCTACCATCTCCACTAGATTATAGGAAGGATGTAAATTTATATAACATATACTATGACATTGTATAGCAAAAAATTTCATGCCATCTATCATTATTCATTTTTCTTCTCCAACGAGAAAGGGATGTTGCAGCCTCAACTACAACTAGCATTTAAAATAACATTTAATCATATAGTAATCTGAATTGCGTTAATATTTCGGAATATCGACTCAATACAAATAATGTAAAAAACGCTTAATTCACGATTGTGAATGAGTACATTTTAGTGGAACAGTTGCGATAACCACGCATGAATTCCATATGGTATCGTATAATTACAAGAGATTGCCAAATGCGATCGGTCAACACCGACCGCACTTGACAATGGAACCAGAGCAAGCCCCAATTAAGCTGACCAGTTCAGCATCTTAGAATAAGATATAATCCACTTCTTGGAGAAGAAAGAGCTTCCGAGAAAAGGAGAAGTCGAATAGGCGTGGATACAATACGTAGCGTACGTTTAGTCGTAATAAAAAAAGTACCACTCTATAAGTGAGAACGGCCGTGCACGATATCTCTCAGAAATATGATACCTGAGCCATGATAAAGTCGTTAATAAATTGTACGATAAATTGATCAATAATCAAGTTGTGTATTAATAGTGTAAATAGCAAGTAAACGTTTGTAAAAAACCATTGGTTCTGAGATTCTTCTAACCTCACGTCCTGAATCCTTATTATCTGTACGAGAGATATAACACTGTTTAGGTCTTGGAGGGCCAATCGCTCTTATTTAGTGACATTACAATCCGAAGCGCCACTACGGTCTAAGAATTAAGATGTTGAACTAATATATATATTATTCAAACGAATGAATTAATTTCAGAAATAATAATTACGTGTCGATATGGTTGTCGACATTAACGCAATTAATCTGAAATGTAATAATCCCCCCAAAATTCCCAAATTAATCTTAAAAAACTGTAATAAACTTATTGCGAAAAAATATTGCCTCGGCCGGGAGTCGAACCCGGATCTCTTGCATTCCGTGCGAGCGTCCTGAGCCTTTAGACTACCGAGACCTTAGCAATAATTTTTCGCAATAACCGATATGTATCGAGAGTAACGCATTATTTCAGCGCGCGTTTATAAACAATAAGATAGGAAACAAGACCGTTTATATTAAATAACATTACAATCCGAAGCGCCCCTACGGTCTAAGAATTAAGATGTTGAACTAATATATATATTATTCAAACGAATGAATTAATTTCAGAAATAATAATTACGTGTCGATATGGTTGTCGACATTAACGCAATTAATCTGAAATGTAATAATCCCCCCAAAATTCCCAAATTAATCTTAAAAAACTGTAATAAACTTACTAAGTTTGGGAATTTTGGGGGGATTATTACATTTCAGATTAATTGCGTTAATGTCGACAACCATATCGACACGTAATTATTATTTCTGAAATTAATTCATTCGTTTGAATAATATATATATTAGTTCAACATCTTAATTCTTAGACCGTAGTGGCGCTTCGGATTGTAATGTTATTTAATATAAACGGTCTTGTTTCCTATCTTATTGCTTATTTAGTGATATTTGGTGGAGCGGGTTTGGCTTTGGAAAGGATATTGGATACTTGTCTACTGGATATTATTCGCTTGTTCTGATGAGAGTCAGTAGATGGTTAACTATTTGGCTGATAATCTCTTTGGAATCTTTCTAGATGCCATTGTGAAGTTAGGATCTTTGGCAAGCGCAGATATAGTGTCTTGAGACAGGTCTTTATTGGATAGGTTCTTAAGTAGAGAGGGTTGTGGATTTTTGTGAAGGACAAGGTTTATGTATTTCTGTTTCTGTCTTTCAGAGAATTGTGTGTGGGTCTTCGTGGCTTGTTCGTATGTAATACGATCTAGGATTTGCTAGATATCATGTCGCAACATAGCGAATAGGAACAAGTAAAGTTTAAAAGTTTTATGGGAAATCTGGACTATTTGTAACTTAGCGAAGTGGATGCGTTCTTTGATGAGGATGAGGCTAGTTTTATGAAGGTGTTTTTCGATTTATGAGTTAGTTCATAGGTAATCCTTATAGGAACTTTGGGATGATGTTATTATCCCTGCAGCATTTTAGGAATGCCAAGTTTGGTAGTTTCTTGGCTAAAGAAGACCTGAGTTTGCTGAAAGTATTTACTTTAGCAAGGGTACTCTCCCCATAGAAGTGTTTGATAATATTCTTAAGACTTCCACGAATGTTTTTTATATAAAAATTATGCGTTTCTCTGGTTCCCTCCGTGTCCAGATCCATTCTTGGAATATCAACGTTTCGTGAACCTTGCAGTCTACTTCATCAGGGTGAGGAGCAGCTTGATACTGTTCCTCCAGTCCGTTCCTTTTTATGTTATACTACTTGAAAGGTGGAGGGGAAAGAAGAAAATTGTGGATGGGGAGGGAAACTGGTTAGTCTTGAATAACCAATAGAAGATTAAACATAATAAAGGCCTCACATGAAGTCCCCTCATCTCGCTAATAGAGCACTGCTTAACAACCACTTACTTCTCCTATAATAACCAATTTTATGAACAAACTTCAGGAACGGCAATGAACTCTCCTATTTTTTTTTGTAATCGCCAACATCTTCATGGAGCATTTTGAGAAAACGATCCTTAGAAAAACATTTAAAAAACTAAAAGTTTGGTTCCGTTATGTAGATGACCCATTCGTGATATGGAGACACGGCAGAGTCGAACTCCGTAAATTCCCTACTTTCCTCAACAATCAACATCCACTTCACTATAGACATAGAGGAAAATGGAAAACTCTCCTTTCTAGATATTCTTGTTTTTAAAAAAGCTGACGGTATCTTAAGCCATCAAGTGTACAGAAAACTAACACTCACAGATACATACCTACATGCCGAGTCGCATCACCACTCAGTACAAAAACAGTCTGCAATCAATTTATACATAGAGCTTTCATCATCTCTGACAAAGAACATCTACAGATAGAACTCAATCACTTAAAACTAGTCTTACAGAAAAACGAACACGACAAAAAAGACACAATTAAAACAATTAATAAACATGCAAACAAGACAACGGTCTCTGAAACACAATCTAACGAAAGGATCCTAACCATTCTCCCATATGTAAAGGAACAACAGATCGGATTGGCAGGATATTAAACAAACACAATATCCGAACTATCTTTAAATCATCCAAAAAGATAGGACAAATCTTAAGATATTCTAAAGATCAAAGACCTCTACTCAGCTCCGCAGAAGTATACAAAATACCTAATTCCTGCGGGCAAGGATATATTGGAGAAACTGGTTAATCTACTGATAAAAGAATACTAACGTGATGTCAGGCTAAAATACGTCACGCAATCAGCATTATCAGAACACAACATCGAAACAGGACATCAAATACTGTTTAACAAGACGACTACAATAGCTTACAACATTACATCATACTTTCCAAGAAAGTATAGAGAAGTCATAGAGGTACAAAAACACCATAACAATTTAAATAGAGATAGTGGCTACAACATAAATAAAATATGGAAAACCATTCTGCCGATTATTGAAGACTGACCAATCCCCCCCTCTCCAATTCTCTTTCCCTCTACCGCTCCAACAAGTAGCGTAATATGAAAAGGAACGGCTCGGAGGAACAGTTCAGTATCAGGCTGTTCCCCGCTGTGATGAAGTGGATTGCAAGGTTCACGAAACGTTGGCATTCCAAGAATGAATCTGGACACGGAGGAAACGCATAATCTTTATATAGAAAGCAACCATGGCATTCTAAAGAATATTATCAAGAACTTTCATTGGACGCAACAACTTGAGGTTTGCTATAATTGTTAAAATAATCGGAAAGAGCCTTAATAGTCTTTTTACTGGTAGTAGCCTTTGTCGCGTACAATCTAACATATTTCGTGAATGCATCTACAATTAGAAATATATATTTGTTAATCGCGCATTGCTTATCAATGTGTCTCAAATAGTCAATGTGCAATAATAATAATACCTTCAAGAGGGTATTTCTTTTCAGTAAGGAGTGCTTTCAGATTTCCTGGTCGCGAATGAGCTAAATATTTCAAACAATTAGCAATTAGAATTAGCAGTTTTAACTTTAGACTTTAATTTTAAACATATAAAAAAAAAGGAATATGAAACCACAGCACTGGATATTGTTTGTGAAATTTAATTATTCATTACATTAATAAAAAATCTTTAGACATTTCGGCTACAATCTGGTCATCTTCAGTAAAATCATAAATATTAGTAAAACGCATAATTACATATATCTGACATTAAATTCAGTCGTCGTATAATATAAATATGTATAAACGTCTTTCATCTTGTGAAGGTGCATCGTACAACAATGTTGCAGCGCCAATTATCATATTGCAAATTATGTAGAACAAGAATTTCCAGATTTTAATTTAAAAAATTAACCTATCATTAATATCTTCCAGTCAATAGTATGAGAATTGAATCTTTACCTGTTTTACAGAAAAAATGATGAATCTTAAGCACTACTCATACGCAGATGGAAATTCGTCGTGACATTGTGTATTATTATTTGTCATATTGTATATGTTACCGCTATTTATGTACAATATATGTCAAAAGTTTAGGTTGTTCTAGAATTATTTATTAAGTATGAGAGAGATCTTTCTTTAGAAAAGGCAGATAAACATCGGGCAAACCTTCAGTGTCACTTTGCTTATTGATATTATTTATTTGGCTTTTTATGTATAGTATTTCAGAAATTTTTCTTTTAAATAATGATTGTTCTAAAATTCTACAATAATATTATCCCAATTCAATTCGTGCATCTCATTCAATTGGTGGCGTGAAACCACTGATATCTCAGAGATGGATCTTCTTATGTCAACCTTATTTTCTTTCATTTGAATTTTTAATTTCCTTTTTGTTTGACCAACGTAAGAAGATTCACAATTTAGACAATTTATTTTATAAATCATTCCACAATGATCCTCTTTACACAAACGATCTTTTTCAGTTTTAATATAATAAATCTATTCAGTTTATAAGTTTGTAAGCAATATTAAAACCCTGACTATATAATTTTTAAAATTTTTCCGATATTTTACTTAAATGATATTATAAAAAACTTTTTCTTTAAATTGGAATTAGAATCGTTTTCATTATTATTACACTCACTATTTTTATTTAAATTTGTTCTAAAGTTTTAATTCTGTTTTTTATTGTTGAAAAAATGAATTCAAGAGGATAACCATTCATTAACAGAATGTAAACTAAGTTAGAAATGTTTTTTTCTTGAAACTTTAGAACAAATTTAGATTAAATTGTGAGTGTAATAATATTACAATAAAAACGATTCTAATTCCAATTTAAAGAAAAAGTTTTTTATAATACCATATTTAAGTAAAGTATCGGAAAAATTTAAAAAATTATCACAGAATCAGGGCTTTAATATTGCTTACAAACCTATCAATAAACTGAATAGATTTATTAAAACTGATCGTTTGTATAAAGAGGACCATTGTGAAGTGGTTTATAAAATAAATTGTCTAAATATATTGTGAGTCTTCTTACGTTGGCCAAACAAAAAGGAAATTAACAACTCAAATCAAAGAAAATAAGGTTGACATAAGAAGATCCATCTCTGAGATGTTAGTGGTTTCATGCCACCAATTGAATGAGATGCACAAATTGAATTGGGATAATATTATTGTAGAATTTTAGATACAGAACAATCATTATTTAAAAGAAGAATTTCTGAAATAATATACATAAAAATTCAAATAAGTATCAATAAGCAAAGTGACACTGAAGGTTTGCCCGATGTTTATCTGCCTTTTCTAAAGAAAGATCTCTCTCATACTTAATAAATAATTCTAGAACGACTTAAACTTTTGACATATATATGAATAGTGATAACATATACGATATGACAAATAATAATACACAATGTCACGATGAATTTCCATCTGCGTATGAGTAGTGCTTAAGATTCATCATTTTTTCTGTAAAACAAGTAAAGATTCAATTCTCATACTATTGACTAGAAGATATTAATGAAAGATTAATTTTTTAAATTAGTATCTGGAAATTCTCGTTCTACATTGCAATGATAATTGGCGCTGCAACATTACTGTATGATGCCTTGACAAGATGAAAGAACAGGTTTATACATATTTATATTATATGACGACTGAATTTAATGTCAGATATATGTAATTCTGCGTTTTTACTAATATTTATGATTTTACTGAAGATGGCCAGATTGTAGCCGAAACGTCTAAAGATTTTTTTATTAATATAATGAATAACTAAATTTCACAAACAACATCCAGTGCTGTGGTCTCATGCTCTTTTTTTATATGTTTGATTTATAAACCACATTCGTTAGAATTATTTACTTTAGTTTTAACTTTAAAAGGAATTAATAATTTCTTGATATCGCGTTCACGATTTTCTTTACTCCTAGGTGACCCATTTGATCATGATATCTAAATAAAATATTACTTTGCATATTCTCAGGAATATAAAAAAGCAGATTATGATTCTTTTTACGATAAACTAACCCATTACGCATCTCGAAAAATGAACTTTCTGATTTTTTTAACCTTTTGATTAATTCAACGATATTTTCGTTTTTTGAACTGGCAAACAGATAAATTATAGGTACTCAAATTATCTTCTAGAATATATATAGTTCTAGAATATATATATATATATATATATATATATATATATAAGGACTTATTTAGAGCATCTATGTATTTCGTGCAATTACCCGGTCTATGCTGTATCAAAGTTCTATAATTCCAACGCCGAGAGATCTTGGGATTAACGTTTTTCTCATATAGCGTCAATTTGAGAGCGTTGCAATCTGTAATTATTTTGAAAGGTATACTGATCAGGTATAATATTTTAAATCGCTTCAATGCATATATAATAGACAATGTCTCGAGCTCGAAGCTAGGTATTTGTTTTCGATCGGCGTAGTTCGTTATGAAAAATAAAATATAGGATACATCTTAAGGTCTGATTCCCGTTGCATTAAAACGGCTCCGAAGCTGTAAGAGCTAACATCGTAATGTAATTTAATAATATCGTGAGGATATAGCGAACATATATAGCTAATATCGACGCTGCGAATTTGAATCTCAAAGGCATCTAATTTCTATTGCGTAAATACAAACGAAGCATCTTTTTTCATGTAAAGGCTTAGCGATTATTGCAAATCCTTCTATGAACTTATGGAAATACGAGCACATCTTGCAATACTTAGGAAGCATTGCTCATTATACATACTTTAAGGTATAGGAAATTTCAAGACGGTTTTAATTCCACTATCGATTGGACTTACACTCTGAGGTGTGACCAAATATTCAATTTTAATGAATAGAAATTTACATTTGTCACAAGTCGCAAGTTTAATCTATTCTTGACGATTAAAGTTTAAATATCATAAATAATGCTCTAATGATTTGGTGGCTATTAGAAAATCATCAATATATACTAACACATTTCCTGTACGGACTAACTTATCTACTACTTCGTTTACAAATGTTTGAAATTTGATCGGTGCTGTTTTTAAACCAAACGGCATTTTTAAGAACTCAAATTGGCCGAATGGCGTAATAAGCGCGGCATATTTAATAAATTCTTCATATTGATAGAATCCGTCCTTTAAATCTAAAATATTGAAATATTGCTTAGCCTTAAAGACATTCATCCTTTATAATTGGGATTGGATAATTGTCTCACAATAAGTTTATTTAAAGTCCGATGGTCAATGCATATTCAATACTCTCCATTCTTATTACGCACGAGCATCACCAGTGACGCTTACTCAGATGTACTGTTTCGAACAATTCCCTTCATCTAATCGTTTAAAATTTTCTTTAATTAAATAACATTACAATCCGAAGCGCCACTACGGTATAAGTATTAAAATGTTGAACTAATATATATATTATTCAAACGAATAAATTAATTTCAGAAATAATAATCACGTGTCGATATGGTTGTCGACATTAACGCAATTAATCTGAAATGTAATAATCCCCCCCAAAAATTTTCTTTAATTGTTCTTCTCTCACTGTAAAACAATTTTCTAGATAAAAAATAAAAATTCTAAACATTATTCAATTTTAATGTCAACGCTGCATTAACCTTCGACTCAAGTGAACGTTCCGACAACATGTATTCATTTTCGAATATATTGTTTAGCTCTAATTGTTTCACATGATAAATTTCGGGATTCATTACTAATGTTTCTCCGATGTTACAAGAATAATTGACTACATTGTTAAGATTTTATCAATTACGTTTTCATTTACATCCTCACACTGAGAAAAAAATGTTTGGTATTTGTAACTAAAATTATATTAGGTATACAATTATGCTTCCGCCGATTTTCTTATAGATGACTTTAGCGGTAAGTGGTAGTCGAAATAAATAGATCATAGACGTCATACAATAAACTTGGGCATCTGTCAACATAATCCCATAGAAACATTAGTCGATCTGCATTATAAAGTTATTCTCGATTGAAAATGTCAGTTTACGAGTCAAATTCTCGTCATTTGCGGGAGGTTTTAATTTTCTGCTTCAATATGAAGAAATCTGCGGCTGAGGCTTATCGAAGGAAATCTGCGGCTGAGGCTCTCAAATACTTATGGTGAAGCCGCTATTAGTGAAAGAATGTGTCGTGAATGGTTTCTACGCTTTAAGAACGGTGATTTTGACGTCGAAGACCGGCATAAAGATGGAAGAGAGAAGGTTTTCGAAGATGCAGAATTGGAGGCATTACTTGATCAAGACTCGTGTCAAAATCAAGAAGAATTGGCACGATTATTGGGAGTGACTCAACAAGCCATTTCAAAACGCCTCAAAGTCATGATTCAGAAGCAAAGAAATTGGATGCCGTACGAGTTGAAACCGAGATGTTGAACGGCGTTTGTTTGCTTGTGAACAGCTGCTTGAAAGGCAAAGACGGAAGGGATTTCTGCATCGCATTATGACTGGGGACAAAAAATGGATTCATTACGATAACCCCAAGCGCAGAAAATCATGGGGAATTCCCGGTCAAACCGAATATTCACGGCTCCAAGGCTTTGTATTTGGTGGGACCAGCTCGGCGTAGTATATTATGAGCTGTTAAAACCGACTGGAACAATCACAGGCGATCAGTATCGAACGCAATTGATGCGTTTGAGCCGAGCATTGAAAGACAAACGGCCGCAATACAACGAGAGACACGATAAAGTGATTTTGCAGCATGACAATGCTCAACCCCATGTTGCGAAAGTGATCAAGACATACTTGGAAACGTTAAAATGAGAAGTCCTACCCCACCCGCCGTATTCTCCAGACGTTGCTTCCTCTGACAATCCCCTGTTTCGATCAATGGCACACGGTCTGGCTGACCAGCACTTCCGGTCTTATGAAGAAGTAAAAAATTGGATCGATTCGTGGATCGCCTCAAAAGATGATCAGTTTTTTCGACGCGGGATTCGTACGCTGCCCGAAAGATGGGAGAAAATAGTGGTCAGCGATGGACAACACTTTGAATCATAAATGTATAACCAATTTTTTACAATAAAGTTTCGAATTTCGAAAAAAAACGGCGGAAGCAAAGTTGTACACCTAATATTACTATAATTATAGTTATTATACTATAATTATAGTGATTATTACTGCTATAATAATAATAATAATAATAATAGTAACTATGTGTATAGTTCTAACAACAAACATATATAATTGTATAATTCACAATAAGTGTTCCAAAATATAACTGTAAAATTATAATCACTTGAATCAATCACTTGAATTTTTATGGTAATTTTAACTATTTATTGTTATACTAACTATAATTATAGTCATTTTAGGTTGTCCACTATATACATTTGTTGCTAGAATTATAACCTATATATAGTTGCTGTTATTATTACTTTTATTATTATTATTATTATTATTATTATTATTATTATTATTATTATTATTATTATTATTATTATTATTATTATTATTATAGCAGTAATAATTATAATTATAGTAATATATAATTGTAATTACAAACATTTTTCTCTCAATGCGGGTAAGGTAATTAAACTTTCTTTAATCTATCATCATGAAAGATGTCATAATATCATCATTCACAACATATATAGATACTCCAGTTTCGATAAACTGATCATATTGAAATAATTGTAGCAGTTCCGACCACATCCAACTTACTATCATTAATTTCGCAGAATTAGAGGCAATCTGTCCGAATTTTCAAATTGCTTAATAAAACTATTGGGAATGAACAGTCTAATAAACTTTTCTTTAACAAAGTTTATTGGACTGCCGGTATCAATCAATGCATTTATTTTAATCTCCTAATTTCCAATAGAGTCATTTGCCTCTATCGCTCTTTGAAATTTATTTGATAATGTATCAATGTAATTCTGTGCTGAATCGATAGAATTGCTATATTCGCTTATTAACTGCCTCTTTTCGCTGTACTTAAAACACATACTCTTTTCTTTTTTAGATGCCTTATAAATTTTAGCTAAGAGAGAGAGAGTGCCAGAATCTGCTACAATTAAAACATCTTACTTTAGATTGCAATACGCTCGATTTTTTCGTTGCATGTTTCTCGCTCGCTTTCATTTGAGGTTGCGCTTCTTTGTGCTCCTTATTCTT
Organism: Acromyrmex echinatior; assembly: GCF_024713525.1. Lineage (NCBI taxonomy): Eukaryota > Metazoa > Arthropoda > Insecta > Hymenoptera > Formicidae > Acromyrmex > Acromyrmex echinatior. The sequence continues at coordinate 2,785,292 of NC_141858.1, read as the reverse complement.
CCATCTAGATTCTCGTTCGGAACGGTTTTTCTCTTTTGTTACATTGACACTTTCAAACGCTATCAACTCTGCCGTCGATAACTCTAGCGTCGATTCAAATTGTTGCAATTTAACTCGATTGCGCAGCTACATGTTCAATATACCTTCAATGACTTCAGTATCTCTTCCTCGTTTATGGGAACTTTATTAGCAAGAATGATTTTCTCATGATAGACGCTAAATGCTTCTCCCGTTTTCCACTTCCTTTCTTTAAATTGTTTACGCAGCTTCAATCTGCTTTGTCGATAAACGAACATTTTACGCATTTCCGTTAGTGTTTCATTGACATTTAATTCAATAAGCTCGGGGCGTGAATGGAGATTATTCCAGAGCTTTCCCTTCAAGCACGTTCCAATGAGAATTTTTGCACTGCTGTCATCCAATCGTTGCATTCAACAGGCGGGCTTACTTCTTCCAATTTTGAAGCATACCCTCCGCACCGTTCTTCTTTTTCTTCTTTCTATTTTAATGATACCTACCTCCTTTAGACTGATTGGAGGATATACAATACAGCCAGAGCACGTTGTAAATGTAAACGAGATTTAAGTATACTCAATTCAGTTCTCTCCATGGACTAGGACTGTGTAGCTCATGCGCACAAGTAACATGCGTCGAACATTCGGGTCTGACGTGGATTCGGTATCGTGGCAAGTGATCGAGACGGAATAATGCTCTGTCTCAAGAGGAAAAGGGGACCAAATAAAAGGGAGCAAATTCTGCGTGGCTGCCGTGATACTGAGAGCGCTGCGAGAATTTAAAACTTAAAGTCTAGAGTTTGCATGATTTGCAGAAACTAACTATGAGTATACACATTTTGATGCATAGATCCTTTAATACATCATTGATTTTATTCACAACCGTCGATTCTGCGGAGATCGAAATCGTCGTCCGAAGAAAACGCGCATTGTTAGCCATCTCTGAATAGTTAAAAACGTGTTCAAAATCTTGGGAGTGAAAGCCGCACAAACAAGATGGATCATCTATCAAGTTCTTCCTGTGAAAAGACTGTGATTTAAATTGTAGTGATTGCTGCGCAATCGCGAAACAATTACAATGGCTACCTTGGAAAGAGGCAGTCGAAAAAACCATAATTTTTTGGATTTAACATAAATTTTATTAAAGATGCCCTTAATATTAAACTAGCAATCGAGGTATCCAGTGTAAATCAAGTGTCATAAGGACGTTTAAGAAGTCAATAATTATGATAAATGCCTGTAGGTTGGATTTCAATGCATATAGTCGTAGATGGCCCACGCCTTATCCGAGAACATCGAGATGAACAAGGAAAGTTGATGCATTAATTCAATACCATGCAGTAAATAGCGGAGCCCATGCAGTCCTCATCTCTCATTTTAAACCCGTCCGTAATAAAAACAACAGAATCGCCTATATATTTACCGAGGATTATTTCGAGGACTCTCAGGGAAGGATATTTATGCAATTTATTGACGATTTATTGCCATACTGTCGCCAGTGAGTTTGATAGTAGAGAGAGTAAAACAAGTAGATGGGTATAAGTGTTGGAATTGGGGGAGGAAAATAGAGTGTTCTATATTATTGTTTCTATGCGTAGCCATGCACTCATATAAGAGGCACTCGGATAATTCTTCTCGATGTATCTCCTAAGAGCTGAGATGTTAGCCAAATCAATCAACTCATCTAGCGCAACAAACGTTGGACGCAGTTGATGACCGACAGCGTCTTCAGAAAGTATTTAGCAGATAAGAATTGTAATCTGTACCTGAGAGGGAGTTCTTTAGCCTTAGCGAGCATTAAGTTATCAGAGATTAGGTATCCAAAGGATGAGTGGATTGCTTGATTCTGAGCTCAAGTCTCTGAATTCGTTCGTCAGTCTTCAAAATCTGGCAAACATATTTAATGGCTCGAAACATAGACAGTTAGTAGTAGAATACTACTATAAACAGTTAGTAGTAGAATGAGTGAGCATCTCACCAGATGTCTCGAAAGACAGAAATTAATAAATCTGTAGAGTCTTTTTACTTTTGTCAGGCAATACAATCTCTTCTTTTAGCAGATCATGAATGTTTTTAGTAAACATTCTCCCTCTCCTAGATCGTCGAATTCGGACAAGCCCCGTAAACATACTCGACCCTCCTCCTCACATGCTCCGTGGACATCTGAATGTGGACTGGCAACCCTTAGGGAAAAGATAGCTCTCAAGCAATATATAGATCCGTCCCTTCTGTCGAAAATTACGAGTCTTACCTGGATAAACTTTAGATTTATTGTAAGACCTTGAGGAGAGCTAAACGAAACGAATTCTGTATGAAAATAATCATATTTTAACACTGAGAAGGTACAATCCACACGTATGGTGTCGAATCTGCATACACGAAAATCACGCTTGGGGGAGAGACATGTTTCAACTAGAATTAACATCATGATCCTTTACGATCTTCTCAATATCCGCCTTTTTTCCGAGAACTCCAGGGCAGTTCTAATATGACGTTGATGTCACTTAGCTCGGAGGTGATGATTCGTTGCTGATTTCTCGAAGGGCATCACAAATCTTATGTACTATAGCTTATCACTAAATGGTGTGTCTCTAAATGCATCCGAAATGCTATCTGCAAGTTGATAAGAGTGAGAAAAGAATTAAGAAAGAGAGGAGGAGAATTATAGATAAATCGGGTCTATCATGAAATCCTGAAAGAAAATCAGTGGGGGGGGGGGGCACTTCAAGGCTTGGCTCATCGGTTAAGGAGAGTAGAGGTAGAGAGGACAGGAAGAATGATGGAGGACGGGATCCCTAATGGGGTCCCTGAAGGAAGCAAAAGCGAACGGACTAGCAAGTTGGGAAGAACCATTCAGCCTTCCGTTTGATGCACAAAGAATGAAGTTATGCGTATCCCTAAAATTGTGCCAGGAACGTTGCCTATTTTGCACGCGTTTAATGCGCTGATCATCGTTGGATAGGAAGTTGGCGGGACTATCTGCCTTCTGAAATATGTACACTGTTATGAGCTTGAGAAATAAGAGGATAGCGAGAAACTTCCGTATATGATCGATTATTTGTGTATCACATATCTACGTTGTCGGGCAAAGAATCGAGAAGATTGAAAAACATGGAGGCTTCATAAACTCCCGGGTCGCTGTAGAAAGGATTTGAGAAGGTGCGTTCTGGTCGGGGTAGCGAAAGGTAGTCCTTCAGTAAGAACTTCCTCTCGTAACGGGGAGGAAAGCATCTCATGCCAGAGGATTCAAGTTTAGTGTGAGCTTCCATAAAGGAGACATAAGTTCAACAGCTGCATACGTATAATTTATATGATTGCTAATCGAATGAAGCAACGCATAAGCGCTCAATCTTCACGCGTTGCTTCATTCTATCTTAGTTATGTAATGAACAAAAAAAAATAGAAGTTAACAACATGAATACCCAAAGCGGATGGATCTTATGTCTACGAGCGTCATACGCTTCTAAACGTCGAGCGGCATTTGGACTGAGCGTGGGGCAAGAGATGAGGGGAATAGCAGAAGGCAGAGTCCGCCAAGAAGTGCAAATTTTGCCGAGTCCTGCTCTAGGTGATTCACATAAGTAAAGTATAATGACGTCTGCATCGATAACAAAAATAAGTAAATTTTATATTTTGAAAATAATGTGATTTTGTCTCGACGTTAAGATAAGTAAATTCCATATTCTGACAAAGACACGGAAATGAATATCGATGGCGCATTATTTTCATGGAGAATAGACTTTATTGTCATTGGCGTCGCTCTTTAAGATAATAAAAAAAGTTTGATATTTTCAAAGTGCATTCTTAGTACAGATGTTATTGCATTGTTTAACATAGATTTAATGGCAATTACATTGAAAATTAACTTACATATTTTTTAAGATAAGTAAAATTTCCACATTAAATACACTGCTTAAAACTCATTTTTTGAAAAAGATAATTGGAACAGACAGGCTTTATTGATGTTAGCGCCGATTTTTTTAGAAAAAAAAGTTCGATATCGTCAAAGTGCATATTTCATTGCATTATTTAACATAGATTTGACGGTAGTTACATTGAAAATTAACTCGCATACTTTTTTTTTAAATAAGTAAATTTCACATTGAATACCAAGCCTAAAAACTTTTTTTTTGAAAAAGAAAATGAGAACAGACAGACTTTATTGTCGTTGGTGCTAATTTCTTAGATAAAAAAAAAAGGTTCGATATCAAAGTGCATTCTTATCATGGTACATATTTTGGCATCTTTCAACTATGTTGCGACTGTTCTTCGAAGTATAATGTAGCTATATAAAAAAAATATTTATTTATTTTTGAGACGTGGAAGGGAACACTGTTTAAAAGATGACCGGACAACGTTATCGCATCAGTCACTCAAATGAAATCAAATAACACAGGGTAAAGAGTTTTTAGGGCCCTACTGTAAATATGGGGGCCTAGCTTTTAAAGTTTGTATTAAAAGTATTGTATTAAAGTAAAGTTTGTATTAAAAAAAATTTTAAAGAATATAAGAAAACAGATTAATTAAAATTATATTTATTTTATTTTATTATATATATATATTGTATATATAAGGGCAGGTCAATAAGTTTTTAGAAAAACATAGTAAAACACATTTTTTTTTATCGATTAATTTTTATTTCTCAATATATTTCTTTCAGCTCGATCACTTGATCCAACAATGATCGACGCAGAAATTAAGGGAATTCTAAAGTGAAATCTGAAGCTTTAATGAAGTCATCAAAGGTCGCTGTTTTTCCAGCGTATCAACATGTCTTTATATATTACCACACCAATCTATCATATCTTACACAATCTATGACACACGCAATCGTACAATCGTATCAATCTTCGTAACAAATTCGTCGCGATAAAGCGTCTAAGGCCGAAATCAGACTACGCATTAAAGAATGAGATTGAAGATTGAAAGATTGAAGTTTGACTAATCAGAACAAAAGGAGCCAAAATTTCTTTGTCCTCATTGGTAAAATTTCAATCTTTAATCTTTAATCTCAATCTTCAATCTATAGTCTGATTCCGGTCTTAGGCTGTGTTCCGTTTCATGCATGATGTATCATTTATCCTCGTTATTCATCGAATATTATACAAGAATAAATGATGCATCATGCGCATCATGCATGAAACGAAACGCAGTCTAAATTCTAAGAATTCGACGTTATTTGTTCGTGTAAACTACGTGTTAATTTACTATTTCGTAAGTATAAGTTGCAAAACTTTCGTATCAAACAAATGTTGTCACGACTTGACAGCTTGAGACTCTATGTTACTCTAAACATATATTAATGCTTATACTTTAATGCTAGAAAAGGATTTTATTATACAAAAATTATATGATTTAGTCGATAATATAAACGGTTTTAGGATCCCCTTAATAACTCAGTTTGTTTTTTAGTTTTTCCATATAATACTAGGTTTGGACATCGCGAGTTGAAATGGAAAGTCTCGCGAGCTGGATGCAATCCACGAGCTACTTATAATTGTGTATCATTATCATAAAAAGAAACACATAAAAGCCGCTTGATTAAATAAATAATTGCATCATCGATAATTTTACATTAACTTTGGGATATAAAGATTTTATTAAATTTAAACTATTACTTCTTTGAAGTAATAGTTTAAATTTAATAAATGAATTTAAATTTAATAAATTTAATAAATGAAATCTGCATGTGCAAATTAAATTGGATAGAGAATAATTTAAATAGAAATCATAGACAATTTATGTAAAGCCAAAGACATAATGCGAAGAAATAGCGATAGCGATAGAAATAACACATTTCAATCTATCAGAAATCGAATACATCGAAATATATAGCTTCTAATAGCTCATCCTAAAAAAAATATTCTGCCGATAAGTAGGAAATTCCTCTTACAATTAGCATTTTTTTTAAGCAAAAAATCTTATATGAATCAGGCGCGTGTATCTATAACGTATTCATGTATCAAAATAAGAAGATATAAGCTGATTAAAAAGAAATTCCTCTATAGAAAATTCTACTATAACTCGAATATCCTTTTAAAATAAAAGAATACACAAGAATATACAAGATACTAGCGGCACGCTTATTTATTAGAAGATGTTTGTGCATTACGTGCTACCATAACTATGCGTACGTCAGTACATGTAAGACATTTTTCTAGCAATAAGAGAATTGTAATTTTAAATGTAGCACTTTATGGTTATAAAATTAATTATGAAATTCCTTTACTTTGTAGAGTATCTTCCTGAGGTTGTATATAAATCCTCTGACATTAACGCAGAATCGCTAAAAGCATGAATATTTTATTTTGGATGAAATCGTTATTTCTATGGCTATCGCTATTTCCCTCGCATTACGTTTGGTGTTTAAAATTTCGAGGCCCCTTAGCACTAAGAGCCCTGATGCAGTGCATACTATGAAACCCCCCCCCCCCTTTACACGGCCCTGGAATAGCAAAAGCTCTTGAAAACAGTGTTGCCAGATATTTTTCGTCAGGAGCCAAATGGTGGCGCTCAAGTAGCCAAAGTAGCCGATTTTTTAATCAATTTAAACACAAAATATACATTTTGAACAATAAAATTGGAATATATTTATTATTTAATAACTTTGAACACAAAATATACATTTTTTTTATAAGATTAGAATACATTTTTTATTATGAACTTGCTCATAAATATATAGGGTGTCCCACATAACTGTGATCACGATTTTTCCGATGATCTGACAAAAATTAGTTTTGATAAAAATTAATCAGTTTTCAATCGGCTACAAATTGCAATATTAAAAATTTGCAAAATATTTTTTTTTAGAAAAAAAGTCAAGGTCACCCTAATTTTTTTAAATAATACTACATATTTTTTACTTCATAATATTGTATTAGGTGTTGGAATTAATTCGTAGCGTTTTACAAGTGATGGGAAGTACTTTCATTAATGTATTTTTTAATGCTCATGTGAAATAAATAACATTCTTTCATTAAAAACGCTACGAATTAATTCCAACACCTAATAACTGATTTCAAGATGAGTTCAATGACTTGCTATACTACCTTGAGATAACCTTACAGTTGTAGGATTAATAAACGGAAACGTTTTCGTGAAAAATTATTTTATTTGTATTAAATTTTTTATATGGACTATTCTACAGTAGAAAAAGATTTTCGTATCTGTTACTTTTTCACAGACATGGATTCTTGTTTTTTAAATGAAACTACATACAAGACAACAAATTGTAACTAAAAATAGTAGCATAACAAAAAAATAGAACAAAAAATTGTAACAAATTTATGAAAGAAATTATGTAATTACAATAAATGTTCGAATTATAGTCCATTTTCTTGTAGGCATAATTCTGCTCTATGTAATAAATTCCATTAGTTGCTCCTATAATTCTGTCACGACGAATTTCTTCATCATTTGGAAGCACTTGCAACAATGTTGAAAGTTGAAAACGAAGAAAATTTAAGTAAGCTAATTACAAATAAATGTCGAGCATAGCTATTATATACTGTAAATATAACAATAATATATCTGGGCTGTCAAATTTTGTTCATAAAAGTAAGGTCCAACCGGATGACCATATACTATATCACACAAAACATTCACTGTAACTTTCTGTTGAAAATTATGTTCTTAGAACCAATGGGGATTATCCTTCGACCAAAAGTGATGATTATGATGGTTAATTACATCATTATTTGAAAACTTACATTCATCTGTCCATAGGATATTCTGTAATATTTCAGGATTACTTTCGTAATCAATGTGACAACTAGCCATGCTATAAAATTTAGACGACGTTGTGAATCAGTTATACATAAATGTTGTCAAATTTTGGTCATTTTGTGAGGATGACAACGATTGTTTTACCATCTTATGAACCGAACTCTTAGATAAATCAGTTTCAGTAGCAACTGCACGAAGTGTGCGGATCTTCTTCTAAATTTGCTAAGACCATAAGAGTATTGTCTGCAGTTGTACTTAAATGCGTTCCTTTTCTTCTTTTCAAATTCTCCATAATTTCTTAAATTCTTTTCAATGTTATAAAACATTGTTGCACACGAATGATGTCTCTGTTGATATCTTGTGGCATACAGAATTGCAGGAATGCACGCTTCACGTTCCTTTTACATTGATCGAATATTAACAGCATATCAACTTTCTCTTATTATAAGAATACATTTTCGACAAACTGAGACTGAACTATGATTTGCTCTAACAATAAACTAAGACTGAGAACACAAGAACTGTTGAAACATTCGAGCTATGCTATACAAGTTATGTTGATATTTTTTTCTACGTACATACTGCGTACTCGTGTGAACTACATTCAGGAATATCACGAATTTCGAAATGGTTATGTTTGTTCTTCATCTCTTCCACGCCACTGTATATATATATATATACACAGTGCGACAAATATGTTCCCGGACACGAACCACATCTCAGCAACCAGTGGCGACATCTGTGCGTTCAAACATGCATTTTCAAGGTTGAACATTTTGCTATCATCTGTCAAAGTTTCATTCATTTTGGTTGACATATAACGAAGATATGATAGATTCACGTTAAACAAGATTTTGGTCGAGGTAGAAATTTTAATATGGAACAAAGAGCAGTGATTAAATTTAACGCAAAACTTGGTAAAAGTGAACATCACTTCAGAAACATTCCGATCGATGCAACAAGTTTACGGCAGTCAATGTCTAGGTCGTACAGCTGTTTTTGAGTGGCATAAGCGTTTTTTGGAAGGCAGAGAGACCCTTGAAGATGACAAAAAATCAGGACGGCCAATTTTGGTTCGAACACCCGAAATGATCGAAAAAGTACATGATTTTGTTGCAAACGATCGCAATGCATCACTAAAAATGATGGAGGAGGCTTTAAATATCAGTAGAAAAACGATTCAAACCATATTACATGAAGATTTGGGTAAAACGAAGGTTTGTGCGAAGTTTGTTCCACACACATTAAGAAGCGATCAAAAACTTCATTGATTGTCCGTCAATGTTTGGCTCGAAATCATGTCTCTGTGTTAAACCATCCACCATATTCACCTGATTTGGTCCCCTGCGACTTTTCATTATTCCCAAAATTGAAATTGAAATTGAAAGGACGCTTTTTTGATGACATTCCGACCATCCAATCAGCTTCTACACAGGCACTAGAGGCAATTCCGCAAACTGAGCTAGAACATGCATTTGAATCACTATTGAATCGCTGTAACAAGTGTATTGAAGCCAGAGGAGAATATTTTGAATAATAAAACCAAAAAAAATGCATATTGTTGTTTCAATTATGATTTTCAGGCCCTGTCCGGAAACATATTTGTCGCACTGTGTGTGTGTGTATATATATATATATATTATATATATATATTATATATATATATATATATATAATATATACAGTGGTGTGGAAAAGGTGAAGAACAAACATAGCCATTTCGAAATTCGTGATATTTCCGAATATATATATATATAGTATTACTATACATATGTATGTATGTATATAGCAATAAATATACATATAGTGACATTTGGGTGGAAATCTGAACACAGGCTTATGCACGTAGTGTATGTGAATGCACATAATAGCAACTAGCATTGACGTCAAACGATTTTTTAATTTTGATTTGACCATTATATTAAAAATACATTCTACATCTGCATTGCTGACCGGAAGAGAAAGAGCACAAGAAACAAGGTCTATCAAGTTCGTAAAACATTTTTCGCCATTTACATTAGTCATTTATCTAACAACTATCCAAAAATCTGTTATATTAATATCGTTGTTTAAATTTGGAGAAATTTCGTGAATTTTTAAAGTCTGCAATCGACGAAATTAAGATAGCATTTTGGTCAACATTTTTTTCTGAATAGATTAATTTATAGATGTATAATAATTATAATATAAGTACATATAATTGTATCTCAATGTTATGAAATATATCTGCTAGCTCCCATGGTAAATTTTTATATGATGTTTTTGCTTGATTCAAGCACATTTCAGATGTAATGCAAACTGTCCACTACTGGGAGATTGCGTGGTAATCTTTTTATGAGTTCGTTGCAAAGGTAAATTGTATAGACCACACATCTTTTTTGAACAAGTCTTAAAGACGCTTTTGAAATAGTCTTTTTTGCAGCATATGATTTAAATTGACGTTCAAAGTCTACCGATTCGATAGGAAGAAGGGTATTTTCAAAATTTTGATGCACCTTTTATAATACAAAGCTCTCTGTATATTACCTATGTCTGTTTGGTGCAACATAGAATAACACGTTTCATGATGTCTTAGATAAGATAGTTTTATAATTCTCCTAGCTAACATAATCAACATGTGTAAATCAGCATACAATTTTGTGATGTCAGTATTCGTTTTTTTAAATGCAAGATTCATACTAGTAATTTCTTTTAAAACTTTATTTAAAAAAAGCAAGTACAGTAAATTACTATTGTCTTCGTACATTTGCAAGTGTTCTTCTTGCTGTATAATATTATCGTCTTGAGATTGTGTTACTAATTGGAAGTGTTATTTTAGCTTTAGCCATTGCTTAATATTTATAGAAACAGCTTCATTCCATGAAAGCCAACACATCGAAGATAACTGAATCAGTTTATATGGTTAGCATCAATTAGATTTTCCGGCATTAATTAACTGATACATTGCCGTATTTCATTTGAAGAAACTGTAAGAAAACCATTTTCTTGTTTCTCGTAATAAATACTCAATTGTTATATAGTAATTAATCATTTATATTAGAGGCAAATAAATTTAGCAAATAGCAAACCTATTGTATCAGTTGTAAATGTGGGATTTTTTCTTTCAATAACGTGTAAGCTATGATTCTTTCCGCAAAGGTTATTTGCATTATCCGTTCCTATGCCAATCAGTTTGTAGTTAGTTCTACTACAGACATAAATTCTATAAAGTATTCGTAAAGATTTTCGGCAGTGGCTCCATATATTTTGTTGAATCCAAGAAAATCTACTATAAATGTATTCAGTCTCTTATTGGAATAACGCAATATGTCATAAATTTAATAACAGACACATAAATAGATTAATCTAGTATTAAATTGAAAAGGGCTCTTTTCTTCAATATCTATAATAATATTGCCGAAGATATAAAATTTCAATATTATCAAAAGTTTGTGTTCTATGCAGTCGCAGTTTTTCTAAATCATTGCCCTTTCCATATTCTTTCATCAAATTATTCAAACAATCTACGCTTCTTATTGAGCTGTGCCGCCACGTGTACGTACAACTTGATTTCGATTATTTTAACAGAAATTGAAAGTGATTCAATACCTATAAAATTATTTTTAAATGTTGCTGTAGAATATTTATTACAGAATGAATTCTATAAATACAGTACAAAATATTAGCATAAAAAAATTTACAAAAATATATTTAATAAATAATAAATACAACATTACAATTACTCACTGAGTACTCAATGAACTCTTGTATTTGATTGGCATATTTCGTTAGATCCAATAGTATAGACCAAACAGATACCAGAACTCACTGAGCACGTGATTATATTATACTTTAAGAGCTATATTCCAAAATTGATTGCCTGTACTAAAAATGTATAATGCACGTAACGTAAACTTAGCACTTTCAGTGCTGACAGTAAATTTAAAACACAGTCAAAAAAGTATTAAACTCATACCACAGATTGTTAGTGGCTTCTGCATTTTAGAATTCAATGTCCTCGCCTTGTTTTGATGAATTTTTGTTAATAGATATTTTTGTAAATCAAATTTATGGGCATATATAGCTGTACGACAAATTTTACAATAGGCCTCACCTTTCTCTGCTGAAAAAGTTTGATTGAACCTTGTTCGAGATCGGTAATTCGAAAAAAAAAGGTAAGAATTCTTTCGGTCGACCGACAGTAATTGTTATTGAACGCACGCACAAGGTGAGCTCGTGATCTCATCTCGAGCCTGACATTAAGCCTCGTCAAAGTCAGAGATTCATTGTTCTTTAGTCTTTTCAAAACAATTCGATACACGCAAACAGGCACCGGCAACGGAACATCGAAAGTTCTAGAACAATTCGATTCGCGCACGCGAGCGCCGCGCTGCGACGAATACGTCACGCGCTGTCACCAATCCCGCGTACGGATTTTCTGTCGCGCATGACTGTTACGTTGAACGTCGCTAGAAAAGAATCGAAAGCGCCAATCAATTTTGTACAACCAATGCCACGTGATAATTACGATTGTGGCAAAATTTAATTGGATTTCTCCCAAGAAGAAAGCCCGGACCGGAAGCAATAAATGCTTCGATCTCACCGGTCCTCAGGGCAGATTGGGCAGATTGCTTAAATAGTTTACACCGCTTATACCGTCTACACCGCTTAGAGTTCTTAGACTTCTTAGAGTTCTTATTTCTAAAAGTTCTTCGAGTTCTTAGAATCATAGTCTCGCTACTATACCGCTTCGTTAAATCGCCGTGCTAACCGCTTAGTGAAATCGCGATAAAACGACTCTTTCCGAGAAAATCGCCGAGATTTTCCATCACCGCGATTCCAAATACAATTTTGGAAAAGGTGACCACATTTGATATTTTGTTAATCTAATATTTAATTAATTATATTTTTTGACTCTGTAACTGATCATATTAAAGAAAATTCTTTTGTTAAATTAAAAGAAACGGAGCTCTCTTTACTGTCGTGCATCATATCAACCTTGTGCCGTTCTCTCACTCGAATCCTTCCGCGCGGTGCATTCTCGCACATTTTCTGGTCCTTCGAGCCGGATTTAAACTAGCGAGAAAGACAGTAAGACAAACGCCGCATCACTTTAAAAATTTCACGATCAGCGCTCTCGCTCTGGTTCGCTCTCGCACAAACCTATTAGAAATTTGAACCTATTTGATCTAATAAAATTGAATAGCGTTTTGGAACCTGTATTTTCGAGTAAGACATAATTCGTCTAATATTAATTGTACTTTTTTGAATTGGAATATACAAATAAGTACGTAAAACTGTTTTGAATAAGATTTAATTTAAATATTCGCATTCCGTCCTAAGTGTTTTAAAAAGTCCGTATTGGTTCTAATCACGCTTAATCGTAAATAAATATCAAAAATTCTATTCATTTTTATTGGTTTTAACGATTTTTAATCATGTTGAAACGGATTTTAAAGTATTTAATTGGAAATTGTCACTGTAAAATAAATATACAATATTTCTAACGGTTTGCATCAGATTTAATACGAATATCTCCATTTAATCTTATCAGTTTCTTTTAAAAAAACTTTTTCTGTTGTTTCTGATTAAATTCAATCAGAAAAATTCCATTAAAAATGCTATTTGTTTTTAATGGGACTTAATATCATTTTAATAAGATTTTTAATCATGTTTAATTTGTTTTTATAATTTATAATTGGAAATTGTCATAACGTAACAAATGTTATTGTATCGATTTGAATCAGCTTTAATACGTAATTTTTTTTACTTAATTATTTGAAAATCTCCTTGTTGTGATTCTGATTCAGGAACGTCAAGAACCTATACATACATATGTACAATATATATATATATATATATAGGATGATAAAACAAATTTCTATCCTTAAAATATCGTATTCTCGAGTTAATTCTGAGACGATTTTTCCTCTTCAAAAATTTTGTCCGATGCTTAAGTTTTTGAATTATTAAGAGAAATAGTTAACGAATCACGAGTCAAATACAAGCGATAGACAGGGACGATGCAACTCGCCGTTAGACATGGGTGCTTACGCGAAACGATTGCTACGATCAATTTGATGGTTTCACAAAATAGTACGCGCACACACATTAGTATATTTCTGAAAAAAAAATATCGTTTCAAATTAGGAATGCAAGATTCTCTCTCTCTCTCTCTCTCTCTCTCTCTCTCTCTCTCTCTCACTCACTCACTCACTCACTCGCTCACTCACTCACTCACTGACTCACTCTCTCTTTTACTTATCATGTCAAGATGATTTAATAATTCCAAATTTCTATGAGAAAGGCCGGAATTCCAATGAACTTTCCGATACAATTCCAAACAGTGGATTTCCAAACAATTAAGTGTTTTTTTAAATAAATTTAAATAATCACACACAACACTAACTGTATACCTACGCGATCCATTATTCATTCGTTAAGAAAATGAAAAATTTATTAATAAAATTGAATTAATCACTATCAACCACTGCCGATTAATTGTTTAATAGCGGGGAAAATCGTGTGAAGAAACACATATTCTTGTCACACAACATACGATGCGCAGAAACGTAAATATATACAACACGCCGACGACAGTAAGCAATCGATTGACTACTAATAAATCTATTAATTAATCACTATTGATCACTGTCGATTAATTGTTTGGCGATCAAAAATCGCATATAAAAACACACGTTACTATTATACAACACACGTTACTCGATGATGGCAAGCAGTCGACTGACTTTACTAATAAATCAATTAATTAATCACTATCGATCACTATCGATTAATTGTTTATCATTGGCGATCAAAAACTCCATATAAAAACACACGTTACTCGATGTGACAAGCAGTGACAAGCAGTCGCGCACTGATTTTATTGGTTATGATTGAACAGTCAAATGCAAATTCACATGATCATAGTGTAATCTGATTTATTGACTTAATGCATTAATTTTATATTACGGTTTGTTAAGTTAGATTACTACGACCAAGAAAGGTTCTTTATAATTGAAGCATCGCTGTTTAACGTGAACACGTTGATTAATTGAAGCGTCACAAAAATTCAAAATGTGACAATTCCAACGCAAACGATGAAAGATCAACGATGAACTAATGTTGCATGTTACTCGTTTTTTGCAGAGTTAATATTTCCCGCACGTTTCCATGATGAAAATTTTTCTCATAATTTTTATAAATTAGAACATTTTTCAGAAATACTGAGAAATATTCGGAAAATTTACATCTTCTCTCAGAACTTCTCATACAAGTGAATTCTGAAATATTTTGAAATTTTCCATCCCATAATTTTTAAAAAGTGTTTTTAAATTTTTTAGATTTTGTAACATTTCATTCAGAAATTATACTTACAAAAAATCTTAAAAATCTTACGATATTTCATAATTAACATATATGAAAAATTCCGTGAAAAGATGTAGATTTTCTGAGAAATTCCAATTCGTACAAAAAATGTGAGAGAGTTATAAAATTATAGAGAAATTCTGAAAAATTATATAGAAATTCTAAAAAATTATATGAAAAATTCTGAGAAAAATTTTCACCATGGTTCTCTCATTCTTTTCTCTTTGCCTTATGAGAAATATTCCAGAAAAACGTATTAGTCACCCTAAAAAGGGCAGATTGCTTTCGATCATCCTGAAAAGAACGGATTGTTTTGAGCATTCTGAAAAGAGCGAATTGCTTTAGACGTCTTGAAAAGGACGGAAAAAAAAATTTTATAAAAGATGATCAAAATGATCATTCATCATAATGCAGGCTTGCATGCGTTTCAACAAATTTCTTTGAACATTTTCTATAACATCCACTTCGATAGCCTATACGGCATATCGCAATCTTGTTTCTAGATCTTCTGGAAGCATTTTATAAGTTAACTCCTTGCAGTAGCCCCAGAAAAAGAAATCCAGAGGATTGAGATCTTGCCAACGTATTGGCCCGTACCGTCCCATCCACCGTCTCGGAAACTGCTCGTTCAAATAAGTCGTCGCAATTCTGGCGTTATGTGGTCCAGCGCCATCTTGCTGAAAAATTAGTTTGTTCCTCTCTAGTAGTGATAGTATATCTTCTAAAAATCTGGCAAATTATTTCTTAAAACGTATGTTATACTCCGTTTAAAATATTTGAGAGAATAACGAAACCTAATATTTCAGTTCCCATAATTCCCGCCCAAATATTAATCTTCCAACGTGTTTGAAAGTTCCTCAATCGCGTAACACTCATATTTTCCTCCTGGAGATCATCATCCCTTATTTAATGATTTTTTCTCATCTATAATCTTAACTTCATTCCAATAAAAATCGTGTTCACTCTGTATTCGGTTATAACCGAGAATTAAGAGCTGTTCCTGTTAGCTACAGTGTTCACTGATTTTAGTTTTTAATAATCTATCCGTTTGGCTAACATAAAAAGCCTTGCAATTAGTACAGTTGACTTTGTAGATCACATTTGAGTGTGTTAACATTAGCAACATATTTTTATGTACTATGATAAAAATGTTCAATTTATTGAAGTCTTTGTATGCAAATTTAATTAGCGGATTATTTTTAAATACTTTCTTAATTAATTTATCTATATTATCTGAAATACTTATTTAATTTAGTATTATTATCTCGATTTGGTGGATTTTTCTGAATTTCCCCCGTTGTTATTTAATTGTAATCAAATTTGGTGTGTAGTTATTTCTTTATACAATTAAAAATTAATTTTGTAAGTTATTTATTAGAGAGGAGAATATTAATAATAAGTTTGAAATTTTTTTCTTAAAATTCGGGATGAGACAAAAACAAATATTGATTCGTTATTGAAAGTTTTCAATGAATTTCATTCGAGATTGAATTAGGCGGTGACAGACTTAATTTTCTCGATTATAAATAGACAATTATAAAAAGTGATAATTACTCAATAAATTAAAATGTCAAGGCTTTTATAAAAAATGAGCAATTATAGTTAACTAATAAAATTCGTCTTTTATTACATTCGTATAACGCTTTAAATTTAAAACATTTCGACTTACAAAGTCTTCATCAGTGATAATAAAGAAAACGTATTTATGTAACCCCATCCAATGTCAACGAACTTAACATATGATACATAATAAAAATTATCGCTCTAAGCTAATCTTATTTAATTATTTCTGTGTGAGATATTACGGATCGAAATAAGTATCAAGTCAGAAGTTTGAAGGTCCATAATTGTAAAATTATGTTTAACTAGTTCTTCGGTTGTTATCGAGAATCAGCTCAGTCAACAATTTTATAAAACGTACATTCTGAATGAGGATTTCTTCATGACTATTCTACTATATTCTGTACAATTAAATGTCAATTTCTTATTAAAAAATTATTATATTTAATTCAATATTGATGAGAATTTACTTTCCACTTACGTTAATTTATATAGAAATAGTCAATTGAATTAATTTCAAATTGTGTCCTCGTGTATAATAAAATTGATTGTCAGCTGTTGATTGTCAGACGATTTAGAATGGATTGATATTGTAGGTTATAGAGTATATGTGGATGTGTCGAAATAAATAAGTATGTTCTAAAATGTAAAAAAATATGCTTACGTATGTCGTCAAGTACGTTAAAATAAGATTTAGCCAATAATTCAGTATCTTTTATTAAATTTGTATCTTTTTTTTGTCCCTTTATGTAAATCACTTCGGAAATGTTTCTTTTCGGAAATTTGTCTCATAATCTAAAATTTCAACATTTTTTTCAAAACTGTGATTGGAGCTAGTAATGTGTTTTGTGACTACTGTGTTTCGATTGATCTAATTTTACATTTTTCGATACTCTTTAACTCTAGTTCGGAGCTGTCTCTTTGTTTGCCCGACATAAGAGACATCAATCATTACAGTTAATTTTATAGATTATATTATTATTATAATCTAGATGCTGGTTTTTATCTTTATGTGTCTTTATAAATTTGTCTAATTTATAAAGACATCGATACCCTGTCATCGTTTTTATTTATATATTATATTGATAATCTTATTCGTGATCGATGTAATATAATATATGGAAATATAATCATGTTCTTTATCTCATCTTCGTTTTCGATATTTGAATTATTAATCTCAATTGTCAAATTCTGCTAAGTTTTTAATTCTTTTATTGATATGATATTATTGAAAATCATTTTCAGAGGATAATCATTATTCAATAAAATCTCAATAACAAGTTCTAAATTCTTTTTGTAAAAAAATTTAAACAATGGCTTCTCTGATATTCAACTGTGAATTTTATTCTTTCATATTGACTATTAAATATGTCTACAATGTGAGGAACCATATCAGTTGGAGCAATCATAAATATGTCGTCAACATATCTATAATAGACAGAGATATGACAATTGAAAGAATTCGAAACCTTCTCTTCTAAATCAATCAGTGATAGAGGGGTGCCCATATGTTAATTTTAAACTAATTTTTTGTTTACAATGATGTTCTGAAGAAATATTTTTTATATGTTTATTTAATTACTTTAAATCCGAAGCGCCACTACGGTCTAAGTATTAAGATGTTGAATTAATATATATATATTCAAACAAATGAATTAATTTCAGAAATGATAATTACGTGCCGATATGGTTGTCGGCAGTAGTAAAGCAAGGCGGGTTCTAACCCAAGGGCTAGAGGGGAATGCGGGGTGCGGGGAATACTCGTCGGCGCGGGGGATACCTAACGCGGGGAAAGAGGAGGAAAGATCCGGACTCCTACACAATAGGGCTCCTTTTTTTTTGTCGTCAAAATTTCGCCACTTTTTTCTTCAAAAATGCATCGATAATAAAGGCTTGCATGTTAAAGAAAGATAGAGCGCGCGTAACGTACTGAGTAAAGAAAGGATGGAAGAATCAATAGAGTACAAATTTTTTTGTACAACACAGTTTTTTCAATATGATTTTTCCTGGCGCGTCGAGGCAAAGGATGGGAAGTAAAAGACAATACACACGAAATAATGCGAACAAAAATGTTTTATTCACATCTTATTACACCGGTTTTCGTACTTATTAAAAACTAAAGTTAATAGTTTGCAATCGACGAGCTGATGTCCATTGAAGATGTCGCTATCACGTATAATGTTCTCAGATGCGATGTTGGAGAATCGCGTATACTTGGTATCTACTATATCGACGAGTCGAGCTAATCGTTCGAACGTTACATTGATACACCCGTTAAAGTCAAACATACGGCGTAGCATCGTTTCGATCATCGTAATGCGTACGGATGAAGAATCGAGACGTACGAGCGTAGCATTGTTCAGCATGCAAACACTGACGGTTAGCGGTCCAACGCTTATAAAATTATCCTTGTATTCGTTTCGAAACAGCTTGTAAATATTTCCTCGTTGCTCGTAGAGGTTCTTCCACGTTTCGAGAGACAGCGATAGTTCGTGTCCGTGATGATCTCCAAGAGCGATCTCCACGTAACTCAGTGGGCCAACGATGATTCTAATTTCCAAAAATTTGTAACCCGTATTCGTCAGATCGTAATGTCTACTCAGTAAACGCACCGCACGATGCTCCGTACTGTGTACATACATAATGTTAAAATACGTTTCTTTTGTGTATAGAACGTTGAAACTTACATGTTATATTCCTTCTTCACATCGTACGATGCACTGCTCTCTTTAGCGAAGTACATTTTTTCAACCGTTCGTACAAGCGGGTATCGCAAGACTGATTGCATCCGCGTAAATTGTGACGTAATACTTCTGGAATCGACGAGAGAAGACAGGTCCTCCCCCCCTCTTTCCAAGAATTTCGAACATGTTGCAACACGTTTTATAGCGTCTTTCTACGTATTTTCTTTGTCACGAATTTAAACATACGTTTATACATACACACATATGTTTATACATACGTTTATACATACATACGTTTATACATACGTTTATATGTACATACGTACGTTTATACATACGTTTATACATATATACATACATACATACATACATACGTTTATACATACGTTTATACATACATTTATACATACGTTTATACATACGTTTATACATACGTTTATACGTACATACGTTTATACATACATACGTTTATACATATGATTATACATACATTTATACATACGTTTATACGCACATACGTACTTTTATACATACGTTTATACATACATTTATACATTACAAAGGAAGGGAAAAGAAATACATAATAAATACGTTAACGTATTTTTATTTAAAAAATTCTTTTGCAACCACTAGTTATACATTTTCAATACATTTTGTAACACGCAATTCTTAACATGTTGTCCACATCGTATAATATTAGTAACATCTAGATTAGATAAAGATTCCATGTCTTCGTAAACTGCATCCATGGTCTCAATGTACATGCGTTTTCGCTCATCGTCCAGAAGCAAGTTCCGCAGCCACGTTCGTTTCTCGCGTCCCTTGACATACATGACAGCATTATCTTCAAATACAGCCATCGTAATTAGACGTTTTGCCTCGTTGTACGGGATCGTTCCGTCCTCCCATTGCAATCCATGGTGATAAGCAATCAATCAGGAGGCGCAAGACCTGTCGGATCTTGTCAAAAATTTCCATGGCACGGGACTCGTAAAAATGTAATGCGTGAGAACGGTCCCTTGTTTCAGCACCGCCACTTCCTTCACGATAAATTTCTTGTTAACGATGAATCCTTGCAGATCCACGAACGTTGGCACGAGCATGTTGTCGAGAAGATTGCAGTCGATTGTGGTCGATTGCGACGTATCGTAGATCTCTCGTGTTAGAGGTGCACTTAGGTGATTTTGCGCACAACGTTGGTCAATGGATTATACTAAACCGCGATCGTGTATGATGAGACAATAGGCTGTTGTATTTGCAGGTACATCCTCTTTACATTCAAAGTCTAATCGCACGTCCACGGTGCCACTTTTGATTGATTCGTTCTGTCGAGAGCAATCGATGATCACGAATGGACCATTACGTAAAAAAGTTGTAAAGGTGAGACTCGGTTCGAGATACTCGTATCCATAATAGCCCTTGCAGAAACGCGCGTACAATTCGTACAGAATCGCACATCTGTTTTTATCAAAATCCAGATTCAAGTCATCGTACGGATAACATTTCGAATTCAGGTAAAGTTTCGCATTGGTTAATTTGCAGTCCTCGAATCGACTTACATCCTCGGACATGACGTTTTTTCGACCTGTTTGCATAGCGAAAATAAGTTTGCGTAGCGCGGTTTCTTGAGCTGAGTAGCCGTCTTGATGGCCCACGAATACTTGGTTGTGCTCTGCAAGAGCGGAAATTCGTACAAAGCGAAAAGCCATGCTCAGATATCGTCCACTCTCCAAAACGCGCAGCATCGACAGCTTATTTATCTCGCTCAATACACGTGCGGCATTCGCCACTGTACTTTGAATAATTCGTGCTCTATCGCCGGATCTTCCGTCAGATAATTGTTGTCGTTGCGCACTCGTATTAAAATCAACTCGTGATGAGCGTTGATCACTACGCGTTTGTAATCTTCGCAAAATCCCAGCAGTACGTAGAGCGGTACACAGAAATTAAAATATCCGGCTGCAGTAGTCTGCGCATTCCAGCCGGCATTCCGTAGAATCACGCTTCTGTAGGATGACACTGTTACATAGCTTTGAGCGTGTTAGTTATACCCACATTTCTATTATGATCAATCTCCACACCGTTGAGTTCATATCGAATTTCATCAAACATGAACGTCACGCAATTATTTACAAGCGTTGGTATGATCGTTTTTCTTTTTCACCATCAATTTTCCTTCGACGTAGCGAAAACTTTCGCACGGCAATGTGTACAAATCCTGTTGCTGTATTCTTATCTCGTCGCTGTACCTGAATGTTGTATTAGCGAACGGGTTGTACGTGTGAGTCTCAATCTTGACGATGCGATCGTCAAAGATCGGCTCGTCTTTAATGTTTAAGATATCAGTCATCTTAAAAGTTGCGCACCACGAATCCCAAAGATTGTAAAAATTTAACGTTCGGACGCACTGAGCTTCTTCTTGCTGACGCAGTTGGATGAGCGAGCATTATCGAGCGGTGATGTTACCAGCCTTGTAAAGAATGCGTTATCTCTCTGCGTGCGTCCGCTCCGTTCAATACGAGCATCTCACATTCGCTGTCGCTGTCGCACATGCAATCTGACGGTGATCTCCTCTCAGCGAAAATCGAGCAATCGTCTGTTCTGGTCGACGACGCGTATCGTTAGATCCGTAATGCTCCGTACCGTGATCGGCAGGTAAATGATCTGCGTCGGCCTCTTCGATATCTTATATCCTGGTGGCACGCTCGGCGAAAATTCGTGTATCGTGTGCACGCTTTTGCCGTTGCTGTACGCGCCCGCGGTCACGTTACACTCTACGCGGATAACGTTTACATTCATTATGTTGATCAACATGTTCGATTCGTTCCATCTTCGCGGTCGCAGTATACGCTTCGACGAGAATCCCAGCAGCGATCCAATGCTGTTGGGCTTGCCAAAGTTTATTCTGTATGCACATTTAATCTCGCATCTCATGGTGTTGTAGTTTGCGCGGAGCGTAATCGGATATTCTCCACCCTCACCATTATCATCATCATCAGTATCATTGTTGATGTTGTAGTTGTTGTTATTGTTGTTGTTGTTATTGTTGTTATTATTGTCACCACGCACTACGTCAACGGTTTCAAGGGTGTTGCAGTGCGAACGTTTCCGTAAAATCGTACGTTTCAAAAATTCATTTATGTCTCGCACTTCGTACGAACCCTCGGGAATTGTAATTTCTGCGTTGTCTTTGCCAAAATAAAATTTATTGTTCGATTTCATTCGTTTACATTCGGTATCGTGTGATAAGTCTCAAAAATCGCCAGACCGAGCTCGTAATCGCCGTCTCAAATCTATGGAAGGAAAGTAGTTCGCCGCAAGGACGGTGCTCTTCCCGCTCAGCGTAAGTGTCAGCGTCATGATGGAAAAAGCGTTCGATTAATACTGAGATTTTACAGCACCTCGTCAAGGTTTTTAAATTCACGCGCGTCTACCGTTTGTAGAAACCGCAGACACATTTGACCGCAGAAGCTCTGATAGGACGTACGATTGTACTCTATCGTTGTAGCACCGTTCTCGAAATATCGCACCAGTTCCTTGGGCGGTCGAAGATTACCGAAAATGTCAAAGTATACGACGCGGTTGTTCCTCTTGGCGTACGCTACACAGTGAGTATCCGGCCCGGTCGCATCGTCCAGATTCACGCCGCCAAATTTAATACCGCTTTCGTTTCGGTGCACTCCGCTCGTCGGTAAAGCGTTATGCATGAAGACACCTCTAAAGTACGGTACGCGCATACGTCTTGCGAGCACGTCCAATTGCACGTTGGTAGTTGCACCCGAGGGCATATTTATCGTCTCTTTGGCGTTTTTTTTTCGCTGCTACATCCTGTCCGCGTTTATAGGGGCTGAGATACAGTCCGCGACCCTGTTCCATCGCGCGGTCGTGATGTTGCAGCTCCTCGAGCTGACGTCGCGCGGGTTTGCTATCATTTACCGCTTTCGCCACGCTGACCGTTCCACCAATCAAGGACCTGAGCGCGCTCAACATTGGTAGAAAAAGTAACGCACCACCTCGTTTTGCCGTTGGAAGTATCCGCATTTTCGTTGTCTTTTTCCTCGTTGTCGTCTTCTTTTTTGATTTCATCCCCATGCCGATCTTGGTCTTGGCTTTCATCGCTGCCCAAACGGCAGCAGCGGCGGCTCTCTTTCTCAGAGCCGAATCTCTCGCGGTGACACGTTTCCGCGCCTTCTCGGCGAGTACTTTGTCTGCCGCGTGTCTATCGGTAAGATCGTTGCTCCGAGAATACGTGATGTCGTATTCTCGGCACGCCGCGTCCAGCGGATTTATGCCCACGTCACCTCTGACTAATCGCTTCGTAAGCCGAGTGCCCGGGCCGCAAAACTGGTAGCCCAGAATATGTAACTCGAAAGGAAGTGCGTTTATCGCTCGATTCAACAGACTGCCCGACGCTGACATTCGTTACAGTCCTTTATCTTAGGTGCGGGACCGTCGATGTGCATCCCCTGCCACGGCTGATTGTAGTGCTCGTCGCAGCGACGATACGTTCGAATCTCCGAATCCGCCTTCACGTGTTCCGGAAGCTTGTCCCACACATCCCACATAGTCGATATAGTCACCGTACACGCGTAAGAGTACGACCTTCGATATATACTGCAGCTGCTCGTTCAAATCATGAATGTCGAATGGATGACACAGCGCGAGATACATTTTGCTACTGCGCAACTCGTAAATTCGCGCGCCTTTAAATAGTCATTCGAGAGCGCGTAGCCTTAGTGTGAGCATGATTCGTGCTGCAACCGTTGTCGATACGTGTCACGAACTGCGACGCGAAATCGCGAATGATGGGAGGCAGCGTGGAGAAGCGCAAGCACGGCGAAATGTTGCCGAGTACTATACGCGCGATCATTTACGACCCATCGAATTGTGGTAAAACCAACGTTCTCATAAGCTTACTCGAGAGCCCGAACGGCGTGCGTTTCGAAAACGTGTACGTCTACTCGAAATCATTGCAACAGCCAAAGTATCGATATCTCGAAAATTTGTTTACGTCTATCGACGAAATCGGCTACTTTACGTTCTCCAACAACAGCGATGTCGTTCCACCGACCGAGGCGCGTCCAAATTCTATTTTTATCTTTGATGACGTGGCATGTGACAAGCAGGATGCGGTGAGAGAATACTTTTCGATAGGTCGCCACGCGAACGTCGACTGCTTCTATCTCTGTCAGACGTACGCGAGGATACCTAAATATCTGATACGCGACAACGCGAACCTGCTGATCCTGTTCAAACAGGACGGTACCAACTTGAAACACGTTTACAACGATCATGTGAATATCGACATGTCGTACGATGAATTTTGCACGTTGTGCCGCGACTGTTGGCAGCAAAAATAGGGATTTCTAGTGATAGACAAAGACAGTGGGCTCACAAACGGACGATACAGAAAAAGATTTAACAAGTTCGCGATAATGTGACCAGTCGATACTTAGCCAGAGATGAACATGGCAGATGTGCGCGAGCGTGAAAAAATCGCGAGGGAGATCGAGAAGACGAGCGAGTCGATCCGCAAGAAACATCGCGTTCTGAAGACTGATAAAATCGAGGAGGGCATCGCGTTGAACAGACATTTTAAACCTCTTATCCAACTGCTACGACTTTTCGTCGACAGCCCCAGCGTGCGCGCTACAAAAAAAGTCGCGCGACGAAGATGCAACGTCTGCCTTTAAACGTGAGAGGAAGGAGGAAGAGGAACAAGAGAAGGAGGAGGGAGAAGAAGCGAACGAGACGTTCGAGCGTTCCACGACTCTACATAAATCCAATGATCAATCGCATGATCGTGCACAGCCGATAACCTCCACACCGCATGCCAAAATCGTACCAACGATAGAGTCGTTGGAGAACGTTTTCGAAATGACGAAAGACTCGCTAGCGACGAAGATTCAAAATCAGCTGCAAACGTCGGAAAGTCGAAAGGCGTTACGAGCTGGCTTGGGCCCGCTGGGGCAAAAGTACGTCGAGGCTGTCCTGAGGGGAGTGCAAGATAAAAAGAGTGGTATAGATTATGTGTATGGCATTTACCTACACAAGGATAGACTGATGTTTGGCAATAAACGTTTCGACGTGGATGACGCGGATAACATAATTATCGATGGCGTACGATACGCCGGTACACCTGGTCTTTACGTGTTGATTATCAAGAGAATTCCCGACGATACCCTCTACATGGAAGACGATATGCACAAGTACAAGAGCATGCTGTTGGTGACGAACGCGCACAAACACAAGTACCATTCGCAGGGTCGATTATTGAGGACGCAACAGGGGATACAAGTACAAACACGTAATCGCGCCGTTGATCACACCCAAGAAACAGAAGAAGAAATCTGGAAAGAGATTACCTCATGCAATGACATTGAATGACAACGCGATCGATTACGAGCATTGAGATGATCCCAACGAGCTGGTGGATCGTCTATAATTGCTCGACGCTTCGCACCGAGCAGGCAACAACGCTCACGACAACGAGATGCTGTCGATCATCGAGGAACTTCGCGAAGCTGGTCTTATTATAAATTAAATCGCGTAGCCATGAAACGATTCAGTTGAGTAACATCAGTGAGAAAAAATACATTATTTTCTTCTACTCAGTGTATTACGCGTCGAATCATGAAAAAGAAATCTGAGAAAAAGAGAGAGAAAATTAGCTCCGAAAGACGTCGACTCGTTGAGGAATTGCACGCTCCTGCGAGAAGAAATTTTCCGCGAAGGCGCGTCATAATTCGGGGATACGACGATCTGTGACAGGTTGATGTCGTTGAGATGCGCCCGTACTCGGGTTTCAACAGAGGCCACCATTACATACTCACCGTCATCGATGTGTTGAGCAAATACCCGTGGGCCGTACCACTCAAGAGCAAGAGTGGAAGCGAGACGGCTAACGCTATCGCTGAGATTGTTCGAGAGAGTAGAAGATGTCTGAAAAATTTACAAACGGATATGGGGAAAGAGTTTTACAACGCCGATGTGCAGAAAATCTTGAAAAAGCACGATGTTAATCACTATTCTACGTATTCGACGTTGAAAGCGTCAGTGGTCGAGCGGTTCAACCGCACGCTCAAGAACGACATGTGGAAGATGTTTACGCTCAACGGCAATTACAAGTGGGTCGACGAGCTGCCGCGTTTCCTGTCAGATTACAACGCGCGCAAGCATCGCACCATCGGCATGCGACCCGCCGAAGTAACTCCCGCGATAGCCGAAAGACTCTTGGACACGGTGTACAACGCGATAAAGATCGCGGGTAAAATTCAAAATAGGCGATTCGGTACGCGTGAGTAGTACAAGACGATTTTTGAGAAGGGTTACATGCCAAATTGGACCATCTAGGTGTTTACGATCATTAAGATGCAGCGTACCAATCCTATAACCTATATACTCGAGGATTATCGCGGAAAATCCGTCGCTGGAGCGTTCTACGAGTACGAGTTGCATCGCGCTACTCATCCGAACGTGTATTTACGCAGGAAGGGAGACAATGTGTACATCAAGTGGCTGGGATTCGATGGATCGCACAATTCATGGATACACAAAAACAATGTTATTTGATAAAATTTTGATTCATATATTTTATTTCTACATATAAAATATATATCAATATAAATATATAAATGTATTTTTTTTTATTACTTCTAATTCATCTTCGTTTTGCAGTATACAGATATAAAATACGTATATAAATGTACGATACATGAAATGAAAATAATAGTAATACATGAAATGAAAATAATAGTACTACATAATAAATGTACTACATAAAACGTAATAGTAATACTTATATAAATGTAAAAAAAAATGCATTACGTGTAAGTTATAATGATAATAATAACATGTACATTGTATGAAAATATTTAAAAATGTAGAAAAAACATACACCAATTAAGATAATACATAAAGCATAATAATAATACATATATACTGTATGAAAATATAAAAAAACATAATAGTAATATAAATGTTGACACACACACACACACACACACACACATATTACAAAGGTATCCGCCAATGCCTCCACGGTAACGTCTCCTTCGAGTCCGGTATGACGTATCGTTTGTCATCGTATGGACTCAGAGCGATTTTCGATTCGGATATTGTATACACATCGTGCAGTTTAGATCGTATACACGATTTACGACGAATCATTTCGATCTCTTCGTTCAAACATCGCGTGTAATCGTCGAACGTTATCGTTCGCGCTACGACGTTACTCTTTACACCTTTCGCTTTTTTAGTTTCTCTCTTGCCGTCCATCCTCACCGCGTACATCTTCGCTTTGAGACCAACGAATTCGGTCATTATCACATCATTATTTTCGTCCTTCATCAGACCAGGTACTTTTTTGTTCGCGAGAGGCATACCGTACGCGTTGTCCATCGGATAATCGCTCGTGTCGAATCTAGCGATATCGCGTTTCATAGTCTCGTAAACGTCCTCGCACTCAACGCTGTATACAAGACTGTTCGTGTCGGTGTACATAATTTTACATTTGCCGCAAAACAGTAACATATACTCGTGGTAACATATACTCGTGATGAAATTTATACAAACAGACTTTCGATATGTCGAGTATACACATACCCACGTAAATCGGCTTGAACTTCACCTCGAGTTTGCGCAGTTCGACGGCGATCAAATTTTCTGCAAAGATGCTACGGCAGTGGAAATTCGGTTTCGCGATCATTGCCTCCGCATCTTACCGTCCGTCCCATTTTGTTAATAATTTTACATCAACGTGGTTGCGCACATTTTCTATAGTTTTACCGAATATCGCGTTGTTCATTAATTTATATAAATTTTTCTCGAAATCGTTTTTAGCGCGAGTTCTGAAATTTGTATTGAGTTCAATATAATCGCGAAGCCATGGAGATTGCGCGAATTGTAGTAGTCGATGAATCTTTGTTACGCGAAGATCGTGACGAGTACATTGCTGCAGGTTGCGGTAGTGGATGACTGTTTATCGTACAGCGTCGCTAAAAGTTTAGCCTCGCGCTTGCCGGGCGGCTTATCGCGCGTCGGACAGAACGGCAGGTCAGTGTGCAGATCGTGTAGATGTTGTGGATACTCGAGATCGATTTCGAGAATGTAACCGATGGATGAATCTAGAGCGATCGCACTCACGTCAAAATTCGCAGCGTCTTCGACCAATCGAAATTCGGCGTATGACAATGGTTGACACGTCGCCTATCCGTATAAATTGTTAACATCATAGAACGACAACGGTACGTCGACAGTTTCGATGAGTCGTACGAACGCATGTACTTGTTATTAGCCTGTGCATATCTACCGGAACATTGACTGAGACCACCGCGTATACCGCGCTCGATGAACATGATCATATCGATGTCGGTGAGTAACTCGAATCTTATACGCGTATGTTTTAGCATCGCGTCCCACGTGAAACCAGGCAATGTATAGTAATGCGTGGGATCGAGACCGTAACTCGCGACACAACTTTCGCGGAAATTTTCGAAAATGTCGGCCAATAACAAGACATCGATTTTCAAGTACAGATCACTGTACTCGCCGAGCGTTTGAATGGAGAATCGCTTCCAGACGTTCGCGGCGTGAGCGTAATCGCTCTCGAATACTGTATCGCTTGTCAACGAACTGAAAAATAATTCGCGCGGTGGTAAGCGCGTATCCTGCAATTTTTCGACGCGATCAATGTACTGTCATACGGAAAGACACCTTTTCGTGTGAGTAATTCAAATTCTTCATCTGATAATGTTGGAAATTCGGAACGTACAATTTTTAATTTGTCTCTGCTTAAAAACGACGTCAATTTCGAGGCTTGCGTTTAGAAATTTTAAAGAATCGATGAATCGTAATTTTATGCAATTTTCTGAAAATTCTTTTCATTTGTGTCTTTGATGCTATCGACATTTTTAGTGAAATATATTTTTCTTTAATTATCAGTAGTATATCTACATGTCCTTCGAACGCGGTAGCAATTTTTTTAATTATAAAATGCGCGTCGTAGCCTGATAAATTGTGAAAAACGATCGGAATATAAAATGAATTTTTATAATTTAAATTACAATTTGCATGCGCTGGACCACGGAATCTACCGGTGAGATGACAATGATCGCGGACCCTCGTATCGTCCGGCGCGAACGGTTTCTCGCAAATATGGCAACGCGTCGCGCTATGGTACGTCTCCAATTGTTCTTTCGACAACGTTTGGGTACGTTGGCGGATACTATATTTTTAACTCGATGCGCCAAATCGTTGAGTTGTCGCGCGAACCACGTTATGCAATCTTCATCGCGACGGAACCGATACAACGATAACGCGTCGTTGTACGAACATCGCACGTAGTATTCTATACTAAATACCTCGTGCTGTTGATACGTGTACGACGACGACGACGACGCGCGCGACGATACATTGTCCCTTTCAAGTTCCATCTTCCGTAGAACGCACTCCAAGTCAGCGTAGACGATGAATGGGGCGCTTTGCTTATTGCAGTGGTTCTCAAATTCGAGCCACTTGTCGTCCATGCTTAGCAGTTGGATAGCGAAGTCGTTCATCTTCTCGCAGTCCATTACGTGCGACTGCAATTTTTCGTTGGTATTGAAGTAGTGCAAGCATCTGAAAAAAAAGAAAAAAATTATAACTATTACCATTATTTTATTAGTGAGACGGAAAATTATAATAATTTTTCATGTATATTTACCGATCGCAGAAAAATTTCTTGTTCTTTTTCCCACTAATCTGCGAACTCACGAGACGGGAGGTTTTTTATCCATGCAAAATGTCCAACACCGTCGTTGCGTGGATCTTGCACGTACAGCACGTTGACGCGTTTCTCCTTCTTTTCATTGGTGAGTCGCAGAGGAAGGACCTGTTTATTCTCGATGCCATACACGTTGATCGACACCGCGTTCAACCGTTCGAATTTATAAATGTCTTTTAAAGTCACTGGAAACTCAATGTCTGCGAGATTCAGTACTGTTGTATAATGCGGATATGACGATTCCCGATTTACATGTCTTTCTGCGGGGTACAGAGCGGCGACTACCGACCACGCGACACATGCATTGTCCGCCGAATAAACACTGATCATCGCTCGTTTCGTTGCTATTTCTCGTGGCACTTCGATGTGACATCCCGCGTGCATTGGATTATGCTTATTCACATTCACTATCAAATTGAGGATTCGCGACAATGCCCACCCGCTATCGCGTTCCTGCAATTCTTCGAGCGATGCTAGGATAGGCTCGACGATGTGTCGCTCGTACCACTCGTGCATATCGTGCAACAATATATCTCGCTGTTCTTTGTTATTATGCTCTTATTTATCCTTCGTCGCAAATTCGCCATTGAACGCAGTGTTCACTTTTGCGCTACCATGTCTTTCTACTGCGTCTCGCACACGCTCGAACACTATTTCTTTTGAGTCTTCCAAAAACCGTCGCGGCTCAATGTGATTAGAGTTTATCACAGCACCTGTCGATATACGGCTTTCAAACGCGGCGTCGATCTCTCGCCAGACGAGAGATCTTTCGTCGCGACTCGCGTACTCGCCACCAACGTGCACGAAACGTCGCTCCAATTGCACTTTTGCACCCGCGAGTTGCGCGATCCTCACCACCATGGATTGTCTGTGTCCAACGGCGAGACGCGGACGCTTGGCACGACAAAGTTCTTCAACCTGCTCGATGCACTCGTCGCATCGTTGCAGCCACGCGAAATATTCCACCAGAGTAGCGACCTGGCCGCACTGTTCTAACAATTCGCGTACCACTCGCTCGTGATTTTCTATGTCTTTTTTTTTACAGTCTTTAGATCACATTCTTCTACAGAGCTTCGTGACTTGCACGTGATTCGTTCACAATACTATTCGCAATAGTTTTTTCAATGTGTGCACTGTGGGCACTTGTTGCACGGAAATATAACGTATGTTAATAGTCTGCAATTTGTGCAAGACTGACCGCTTAGCGCGTAAATATATCCAATATCGTGCTTCCTTACGAGATACAATCCTGCGATATCAGTATCAGTCAAACGGATCATGCATTCTGCACATATACTTAAAGCACCACTCATCGTATAATAACAATGGTTTACAGTGTTTAGTACGGTTGTTCAGTGCACGGATTTCTGATGATGGCACAAATCTTTCTACGTAATCTGTATCACGCTCGCTCAAATCGCTAGTATAGCCAGCGTCGTCTGATAATATTTCTTCATCGGAATCGATTTCTTGATCTATTATTTCTTCTAAGTTCACTTCTTCGAGCACTTCGTCTCTGATATGTGCGAACTGTTCCGGATCTGCGTTTCGAACATACCCGACTGCGTTAGCTATGTTCGCATGATGGTTAGCCATATTATGCTTATCGTCAATAACTGAAACGACTGATTCCTTCGTCTTCCAGGACACCACTGTGGTACATCAAGTACTTATGCCCTTTTATATATTTTATTACGTCCAATGGACTCCAAGATTTCTTCGTTTCGTGAAAATTTCAACCAAAAAAAAAAAGAAAAGAAAAGAAAACAATCGTTAATACAAAGCACGAACATAAAACTCGAGCTTTAACGGTCATCAATCGTGACAATATTCAAGAAACGTGCCATTAGAAAATCTTTCCAACAATATTGGAAACATAAACAAAAAACATAGATCCTCAGAATCGTTAGATCCACGGCAATAAAATTTACGACAAAGGTTACAAATCATGTAGAAAAAATCCTACTTATACACAATCGGTTCAATAAGTACAAAATCTAAATGTGGATTCTGTGTAGATAAAGACTCATATTTCCAAACGTGTAAAAGCAAATTGAAGGGCGTCAACAATAGGAAGTTGATAAAATAAATGAGGAATCACAAAGCGTAACTTTTCATTTTTTAAATTGTCGATCGTAAAATTTAAGTAAATATTTTCTAGACGAGAGAACACATGTTCAAGTAATAAAAGAGAGATCGATGACAAAAAAAAAGGGTGCGTTCGACTTGGAGTACTCGCCTTTGTGTGAATACTTGCACATCCTGTCTTCCACATTTACTGTGTACATATATATTTTTTTTTTTTTTAAGCAGCCGAAAAACATTGGCGTTTCTATTAACGCGTGGCGACATGTCATCGATCTGATAGTATATATATATATATATATTAGGTGTACAAATAAGTTTCCGCCGTTTGACAAAAGACGGCGCCACTAGCAAGCTATGGTTAAAATTGTCTGGTGTAAAACATTATATCGTAAGGTTGGACATCTGTCAACAACATAACTTTGAAATACTAGCGATTTTGTATCAGCATCATATATTTTTTTTTGTGCGAAAATGCCGAGTTTTGCCGAATAAGCGTCAATTGCGGGAACTTTTGATTTACTTCTTTAATTTGAAGAAATCTGCAGCTGAGGCTGCTCATCGATTGCTTGTAGAAACATATGGTGAGGCTGCCTTAAGTGAGAGAAGTTGTCGTGAATGATTTCAAAAATTTAAGAACGGTGAATTAAATGTTGAAGACAAAAACGTAGCGGAAGGCCGAAAGTGTACGAAGACGCGGAATTGGAAGCATTATTGAATGAAAATTCGTGCCAACCGCAAAAAGAACTTGCACTTACATTTTGACTTACATCAATAAAACATTATGTATCGTTCTTTCACAATAAATGCTTAATTTTTGATAAAAAATGGCGGAAACTTATTTGTACACCTAATATATATATAACATTTTTGTTCGCATTATTTCGTGTGTATTGTCTTTTACTTCCTTTGCCTCGACGCGCCAGGAAAAACCATATTGAAAAAACTGTGTCGTACAAAGAAACTTGTACTCTATGACTCTTGATTCTTCCATCCTTTCTTCACTCATAGCATGTTACGTGCGCTCTATTTTTCTCTAACATGCAAGCCTTTATTACTGATGCTTTTCCATTTTTGGAGAAAAAAGTGACGAAATTTTGACGACAAAAAAAAAGGAGCCCTATTGTGTAGGAGCCCGGAGCTTTCCCCCTCTTTCCCCGCGTTAGGTATCCCCCGCGCCTACGAGTATTCCCCGCACCCCGCGTTCCTCTCTAGCCCCTGGGTTAGAACCGTCTTGCTTTACTACTGTCGGCATTAACGCAATTGATCTGAAATATTAATAATCCCCCCAAATTCGCCAAACTAATCTTAAAAAACTGTAATAAACTTATTGCGAAAAATATTGCCTCGGCCTGGAGTCGAACCCGGATCTCTTGCATTCCGTGCGAGCGTCCTGAGCCTTTAGACTACCGAGACGGACGCTCGCACGGAATGCAAGAGATCCGGGTTCGACTCCCGGCCGAGGCAATATTTTTCGCAATAAGTTTATTACAGTTTTTTAAGATTAATTTGGGGAATTTGGGGGAATTATTAATATTTCAGATCAATTGCGTTAATGCCGACAACCATATCGGCACGTAATTATCATTTCTGAAATTAATTCATTTGTTTGAAAATTATATATTAGTTCAATATCTTAATACTTAGACCGTAGTGACGCTTCGGATTTAAAGTAATGTTATTTAACATAAACGGTCTTCTTTCCTATCTTATTGTTTATTTAATGTTAATTTAACATCAATTATTTACATCAATTATTCATTTGAAATGATATTTGGAAGAAATATGGGAGTACAAATATGGGAATACAATTAGTTCGGTCCGTTCAAAAATGCATTTATTTCAAAACAAAATGAATGAACAGTATTGTCCATCGCTGGCTACTACTTTTCAATCTAACAAGAAGATAAGAACAATCTAAACTTTTGACACATATATATATAAATAGTGGTAACATATATGATATGATAAATAGTAATACACAATGTCACGACGAATTTCCGTCTGTGTAAAGGAAGTGCTTAAGATTCATTTTTTCTGTAAAACAGGTAACGATTCAATTCTCATACAATTCGACACAATTCGATACAATTAGAAGATATTAATGATAGGTTAATTTTTTAAATTAGAATCTGGAAATTCTTGTTCTATTCTTCAATTCTTGTTCGTGCTGCATTCTTCGGAACAACCAGTAATCAAAAGGAGCAATGTCCGGAGAATACGGCGAGTGCGGTAAAACATTCCATTTGAGCGTTTTCAAATATTTTTTTATGACTTTTGCGACATGAGGCCGAGCGTTGTCATGAAGAAAAATAACTTTATCATGTCTTTGCTCGTATTCCGGCCGTTTTTCTCGCAATGCACGGCTGAAACGAATCAATTGTAGCCGATACCGATCGCCCGTAATGGAATCGCCAGGTTTCAGCAACTCATAGTAAACAACACCCTTTTGATCGTACCAGATACAGAGCATGATCTTCGAACCATGAATGTTCGGCTTTGGTGTTGATGTTGAGGTCGATGGCAATGATTAATCGGGCTTAGCGTAATATTTTTTCTTCTTGGGGTTGTCGTAAAATATCCACTTCTCATCTCCAGTCACAATCCGATGCAAAAAACCTTTTCTTTGTTGTCTTTGAATCAGCTGTTCGCAAGTGAAAAATCACCTTTCAACGTCTCTCGGTTTCAGTTCATAAGGCACCCAATTTCCTTGTTTTTGAATTATTCCCATGGCTCTCAATCATGCAGAAACGGCTTGTTGAGTTACTCCCAATGATTCTGCAAGCTCCTCTTGCGTTTGATTCTGATCTTCTTCGAGTAATGCCTCTAATTCTTTGTCTTCGAATTTTTTTAGCTGTCCAGAGCGCTTGTCTTCAACGCTGAAATCTCCATCCTTGAAACGTCGAAACTCTACATGATTTATCAGTTGGAGCAGTGTCACCATAAACTTCGACAAGCATTCGATGGGCTTCAGCTGCACTTTTCTTCCAATTAAAGCAAAAAATTAGAACCTCCTGCAAATGCTGCTGGATTAACACAAAATTCGACATTTCAAATACAAGTAAAAATCAAGGTTTTTGTATGAAACTCAAAGCGATATAAACTGAATATTATTAGCAGATGTCTCTCTGAAAACGCCAAAATCAGCTATCACTATGAATCATTCACAACAACCGGAGCCATCTTTTGGAAAACGGACCGAATTAATTTGTACTCCAATATTTTTTAAACATTTATTTAACATTTATTAAATGTTTGTCTTACATTCATTTTTCGTTTGAAATAACTGTCCAAAAAAACATTTTTTAAATGTTTATTTAACATTTATGAAATGTTTGTTTTATATTAATTTTTTACTTCAAATAACGATGAAAAAAACATTTTTTAAATATTTATTTAATGTTAATTGAACGTTTATTTTACATCAACTATTCATTTGAAATGATGTTTGGAAGAAATATTTTTTAAACGTTTATTTGACATCGGAATAATTCAAAAACAAGGAAATTGGATGCCTTATGAACTGAAACCGAGAGACGTTGAAAGGTGATTTTTCACTTGTGAACAGCTGATTCAAAGACAACAAGAAAAGGTTTTTTGCATCGGATTGTGACTGGAGATGAGAAATGGATATTCTACGACAACCCCAAGAAAAAAAAATATTACGCTAAGCCCGATTAATCATTGCCATCGTTTTTATTAAATGTAAATTTTACGCTAATTTTTTGTTTAAAATAATGTTTCGAAGTAATATATTTTAAACGTTAATTAAATATTCGTTTTACATTAAGTTTTCGTTTGAAATAATGTTTAAGGAACACTTTTTTAAACGTTTGTTTAAAGCCAATTCTACGATGTGCTCTTTGTTTCTTGTTTCATGCTTTTTACCTTTTGCTTTTTTCTCCTTTGCAACCGTTTTATCGACAATTATATTTCTTGCTACGTATTTCTTGTTTCTTTCAAAGTTTGTTAATTTTTATCTCGGGCGACATAAAACAAAAAACCGGATAAAAAATAAGAAAATGAGAAAAGATGTAAAAAATAGTAAAAAGTAACAAGAAACAAAAAGCCCATTGTAGAATAGGCTTTACATTTATTAAATGTTTGTTTTACGTTATTTATTTATTTAAAAAAACATTTATTTTACGTTTACTTGACTTTTAATATAAAAGTTAAAAAAAATATATTATTTTCTAAAATTCAAATAAATAAATAAAAAATAGGACGGAATAAAAAAATAAACACGGAAGAGAAGTTAACCCAACATGATTGCGTTATGTAAGTGTGTCATTTAAGGACAATAAGAACTGTGTCTATCAACAACTATAATTGACATAACGGATAAGATGAGACTCATAACTCTGAGATCCCAATTCAAAACCCGGTAAGTAAGAAAAATAAAAAATATAATTAAAAATTACTATTAATTAATAAAATTGGTTATCTAAAGTTAAATGTATTATTGATAAACAATAATAAATTACAAAAGATATTCTGTGTTGTACAATATTTTTTCTAATTTTGTTCAAATAATTTTAACATTAAAAAAACGTTATTTTAACATTAGAAAAACATTATTTAAACGTTTTTTGGACAAATGTTTTAATGAAAAAAAGGGGTTTTAATGAACAAAAACATTTTTGTCAAATCATAAAAAAGTATTTTTTTTTAACAATAAAAAAAAACATTTCTTTGAAATATTAAAAAAATATTTTTTTCAGTATTAAACAAATGTTCTTTTTTAACATTTAAATTATGTTTTTCTAATGAAAGAAAGGGAGATTTTTCTCGTTGTTTTAAAAGTTTTTAAAAACGTTTTTTTGACGTTTTCAAAAATATATAAAAAAACATTTTTTCAAACATTTTTTTCCCCATTGGGATTATAGTTGATTTAGAAGAAAAGGTTTTGAATTCTCTTAATTATCATATCTCTGTCTATTATAGATATGTTGACGACATATTTATGATTGCTCCAATTGATATGATTCCTCACATTGTAGATTTAATAGTCAACATAAAAGAATAAAATTCACAGTTGAATATGAAAAGAACCATTGCACAGTGGGCCAGACGATCCGAAATCTTGGCCAAAATTCAAAATGTTGATGGATTGACATAAAACTTGGTATCTAAGGGTTTGTGGGATCACTGATTTCGAATACAAACTAAAAATTTCGAAATTCAAAATGCTCTCTCACACACATAATTTTTAAATCTTTAAAACAATTTTTTTTCTTAAACGTACTTACTTAAAACTGATGTTTTTATACATCTATATTGAATGTCAAGCAAATTAGTTTAAAAAGTAAAATTAGTTTTTATTTAAAAATGATGCAAATTATTATAATAAGCAATTTGTATAATAAATGCATAATAAAGTGAATAATAAATACACACACACACATATATATATATATATATATATATATATATACATAATGCATAATGCATTTACTCGTCTCCTGGTGTTAGGTAAATGCAAATGTTTGACGGCAAAATTATAATAAAAAAATATTTTCTTTTTAATATACAAAATGTGTTTCATTACCTCTTTAATAAGAGAAAACTGCCTTATGTCGATTTCTGCCAAAATCTTTTGACATTCGAATCCGCTTTTTGAATCCGCCATTTTTTTTCAGTAATTTTGATATCAGATTTATAATCAACTACCTCTAAAATCACAGTATACTATCTTTTGGATGCGCCATTTTGGATGCGCCATTTTGAATTTCTAAATTTTAAGTTCAGATTCAAAATCAGCGATTTCAAAAACCTCTGAATATCCAATTTAACAACAATTGGAGCACTTTTAGTACTTTTGGCCACTTTTTCTGGTCTCCTGGCCCGCTATTACTTTTTGGGATCAAAATGGACAGCTGGTGGCAGCATATATGAAACCAACATAAAAATACAATAGTATTTATAAAATCGAATTCCACAGTGAAACTTCGGAAAACTTTCGATACATAATTTAATGTCAGAATACTGCAAAAGAGCATGCTTTAAATCGTACTTTTAAAAACAAATCGACCTTCCTTGCGGATTACGATTTAGAAATCATTTCATGGACATTTTAATTATGAAATAACATTGGAGAATAAATATATATTATACAAGGAATGCTACTTGTGTCAAAACGATCAATCGGTAATTGTAGTCAACTCTCTAAATTAGAACGTATGTAGATACAAAATTAATAATCGCATTATTCTAAAATTTTGCAAATGTACATTTATTCCTTTAGATAACAATAATAACCTTTCTGAATCGAATGCTGAATGATTTTTGGCCACTTTTGGCCAGTTTTTGGGGTCTCCTGGTCCATTGTGCATTGTTTAAATTTTCTTGATATATCTATTATCAACAAAGATAATAAAATTATTATAGATTGGTATCACAAAAAAACATTATCAGGCAGATATTTGTCTTTTTTCTCTAATCACCCTACTTGCCATAAAGTTGGAACTATATTCGAATTAGTAGATAGGGCGTTGTTATCCAATCATCTTTTTACAAAAAGAACCTAGAACTTGTTATTAAGATTTTATTGAACAATGATTATCCTCTGAAAATAATTTTCAATAATATCATATCAATAAAAGAATTAAAAACTTAGCAGTCAACAGATCTAATTTGACAATTGAGATTAATAATTCAAATATCGAAAACGAAGATGAGATAAAGAACATGATAATATTTCCATATATTACATCGATCACGAATAAGATTATCAATGTAATAGATAAATAAAAACGATGACAGGGTATCGATGTCTTTACAAATTAGACAAATTTATAAAGACACATAAAGATAAAAACTAGCATCTAGATTATAATATAATCTATAAAATTAACTGCAATGATTGCGATGTCTCTTATGTCGGGCAAACGAAGAGACAGCTCCGAACTAGAGTTAAAGAGTATCGAAAAATATAAAATTAAATCAATCGAAACACAGTAGTCACAAAACATTACCAGCTCCAATCACAGTTTTGAAAAAAATGTTGAAATTTTGGATTATGAGACAAATTTAAGAAAAGAAACATTTCCGAAATGATTTACATAAAGGGACAAAAAAACGGTATAAATTTAATGAAAGATACTGAGTTACTGGATAAATCTTATTTTAACATACTTGACGACATACGTAAGCATATTTTTTTACATTTTAGAACATACTTATTTATTTCGACACATCGACATATATTTTATAACCTACAATATCAATCCATTCTAAATCGTCTGACAATCAACAGCTAACAATCAATTTTATTATACACGAGGACACAATTTGAAATTAATTCAATTGACTATTTCTATATAAATTAACGTAAGTGGAAAGTAAATTCTCATCAATATTAATCAGAATTAAATATAATAATTTTTTAATAAGAAATTGATATTTAATTGTACAGAATATAGTAGGATAGTCATGAAGAAATCCTCGTTCAGAATGTTTTATATCAAATTGTTGACTGAGCTGATTCTCAATAACAACCAAGAAGAACTAGTTAAACACAATTTTTACAATTATGGACCTTAAAACTTTTGATTTGATACTTATTTCGATCCGTAATATCTTAACACAGATATAATTAAATAAGATTAGCTTAGAGCGATAATTTTTATTATGTATCATATGTTAAGTTCGTTGATATTGGGGTTACACAAATACGTTTTTTTTATTATCACTGATGAAGACTTTGTAAGTCGAAACGTTTTAAATTTAAAGCATTATACGAATGTAATAAAAGACGAATTTTATTAGTTAACTATAATTGCTCATTTTTTATAAAAGTCTTGACATTTTAATTTATTGAGTAATTATCTCTTTTTATAATTGTCTTTTTATAATCGAGAAAATTAAGTCTGTCACCACCTAATTCAATCTCGAATGAAACTCATTGAAAACTTTCAATAACGAATCAATATTTGTTTTTGTCTCATCCCGAATTTTAAGAAAAAAATTTCAAACTTATTATTAATATTCTTCTCTCTAATAAATAACTTATAAAATTAATTTTTTATTGTATAAAGAAATAGCTACACACCAAATTTGATTACAATTAAATAACAACGGGGGAAATTCAGAAAAATCCACCAAATCGAGATAATAATACTAAATTAAATAAGTATTTCAGATAATATGGATAAATTAATTAAGAAAGTATTTAAAAATAATCCGCTAATTAAATTTGCACACAAAGACTTCAATAAATTGAACACTTTTATCATAGTACATAAAGATATGTTGCCAATGTTAACACACTCAAATGTGATCTACAAAATCAACTAATTGCAAGTCTTTTTATTATTGGCCAAACGGATAGATTATTAAAAACTAGAATCAGTAGCCACATTAACAGGAACAGCTCTCAACTCTCAGATATAACCGAACACAAAGTGAACACAGAACACGATTTTGATTGGAATGAAATTAAGATTATGGACGAGGAAAAATCGCTAAGTAAGAGATTGATCTCTGAAATGATTTTTATTCACAAACAGGTCTAAATTTACAGAGTAACACAGAATTATTGGACTCGTTTTATCGTAATCTTTTTTCGATATCATGATTTTCCCACTTCTCAGTTTATTTATTATCTTATTATATCTCTATATACGTCTTCATATCATTACTTTTTCATTCGTTCTTGTACTTTGATTGGTAACGGACCTCGCAATGTACACATACTAAAGTATGTACAACTAGTATTTAAGTTCACTTTTAATTATTATATAATTCCAAAATTTACTTTTGCTTATTAGGATTTGTAGTATTATTACCCACAAAAATTTACTGTATTTCATTTTACTAATATCATTTTATCGACTGACTCACGTATTCAAATAAATACTGTGCCAGTTCAAGATTTTTAATTTGAACACATCTTTTAATTTGTATACTTATCAATCGAGTTTAATAGCGTGTAATTTATATTGCGTCACAAATTACTGAAGGTGACCAAGATTATGTGGTCGAAACATTTAAATTTTTTGTTAATAAACTTTATATTTTTCACACACGAATATTTGTGTCGGCTCTTGTAGGCATTTCTTTTTACTCTTATGATCATATAATTAGAGTTAAGTGAATAGCAAAGATAGAGTACTAATTGGATTTTACTTTTTAATTTTATAAAGTTTAACCTGATTAGTTAAGACTGTATCATAAGTTTTAATTTTTAATTTTGTACATTATTTTTCTTCAAAGAGAAATAATTTTTGACGGATGCTATTTGAAACTGCCATTACTTGGAATAAGGGGATTTTCAGTAAGAATATTTTTGAAGTAGAATTAAAACTACTACTTGAGTTGGAATAATAAAAAGATACGTAACGTAATCCGGTATCACTTAGGTTCTATGTGACAAAGGTGAGAACCATATGCATTCTTAGCGCCTTCTTTTATCTGTTTTAAAAAGATATTTTTTTAAGTAATCAAGATAATATCATTTAGATTATATTTATATTTAGGTTTTATATTTATATATCTTGATTAATTATATATATATATATATATATATATATATAAAACTGTATCATTTGGATTTTAATTTTTAGTTTGGTATAATAGTTTTCTTTTAGGAGTAATAATTTTTTACAAAAAATTGTAGCTATCATTTCTTGGGTTGGAATAAGAGGATCTTTTCAATAAGAATATCTTTGAAGAAGTATTAAAACTATTTTTACTTGAGTTGGAATAATAAAAGATACGTAACGTATCACTTAGATTCTATTTGAAAAGTACATTTTTAGAGCCTTTTTTTATAGAGGTAAGTTTGTACTGATCACGCATTTTGTATTAACAAATACCAGCATGCAATTAATTTTGTTTATCTCCTTTAGTTAATGATTAACGGTGATTGTCTTAGAAACTATACAACAGCGTCAACTGTACATCTGTCTCAGAAGCTTCATACACCAGATTGTAACTTCTGCCGAATCATAATTGAAATTTTTTCAATACAGTTCTTGAAACAAAGATGTATAACCTTAATTACCGTAATTATGTGTTCGTAGCTTATTATTCAAATGCAAGCGGTAGAAACAGTGGGCGTTGATAAAGTTGAGCAGAAAGATTTGGATTTGACATTAACCATTGATTTACCAAATATGATATGCCCTCTTTTCATCTCTGAGGTTCAAAGGCACTTGAGTTGTTGATGGCGGGTAATCGGCCCCTAAAATTAGCTACAGTGACATATTGGTGAGTGCGTCTGGGATCCCATGAAAGAGATATGCTTCCCCTTCTCCTACCTTCTAAATTCACAAAGCAACTGCCCTGGGAAAATCAACTGACGCGTAACTAAATAGTGTATCATTAATTCCGACATGTATGTTTATATCGCGCTGGTTAAAGTTCACAGAGCTCTGCACGCTATGTTGTCCCTCTAACTGTGATCGCAGAAGAAGGGGCATCTTAGATTTTCCGATTGGGTCATTTGACAATTACTAAAAAAATGATGCTATATTGATGATGCGTTGCTATATTGATGTTGAGTGTGTGCGTAAAGGAAAACAATAAATATTACAATGAAAATATCTAAAAGGGCATCTTCACACGCATTTTTCAACACAAATAAATAAATGTAATACTTTAATGAGTAAAAAGCAATTAACATATGTATAATATAAAATTAATAAATTGATCCTTCGGCTATCTCGTGGGATATCTAACAATAATTTCTGTAAGTTTTATACATTTTATCTTAGTACTTTTGAAGAACGCACGGATTATTGTTTCGTTTTGAAACGTAATCTTAAGCCAAAATTAGAAGTGTAATTTTATATTACTAAATTATTAAACAATTTAATATTATTTAAATTATATGGTCATTATAAAACTACAATAAATTTGTTATCAAAAATATTATCCTGGTTTTCTAAAAATATATTCGAGTGCTGTTTATAAATTTACTTGAAATATTTTCTTCTCTATTTGCATAAATAAAAGGAATTGAGTTAACAGAATAATGATTTAATGAGAAACTTTATATAATATAACAGAATAGAAAAATTAATGACTGTATTACATCTAATATATTGTTATACAACAGGCTCGAAAATCACGTTAAATTTACATCTGTTTTCCTTACTTCATGTTGATTGCGCGTACGTGTGTGCGTGCATGTGATGTA
The DNA here is from genome assembly GCF_024713525.1 of Acromyrmex echinatior. Classification (NCBI taxonomy): domain Eukaryota; kingdom Metazoa; phylum Arthropoda; class Insecta; order Hymenoptera; family Formicidae; genus Acromyrmex; species Acromyrmex echinatior. Next base: position 2,741,975 of record NC_141858.1, on the reverse strand, counting down.
TTGGATTGGCAAAAAAGGAATTGCATTTTTTTAAAAAGTATCTATCAGTAAAAATCGCAATTACCAACCAATATAAATATATCTTGATAGAGCAAAGTTTCAGCTTTAAGAATCTCTTTTTTAAATTGCTATACGACAATTTTTAATGGAGTTATGAGCAATTAAAGTCAAAATGATCCTTTTAATCCGCGATAACTCAGTAACCAAAAATTATAGAAATATTTTTAAAAAACGATTTTGTAGGGAAAATATCAAGCTTTCACGATAGGTAGTCGAAAATTTTCTCAAATTTGTTTTGGGCACGTTATACATCCACTAAGTAAAAAGAAAATTTTCCATTTTTTTCAGCTCATAGTTTTTGATATGTAAAAATTACCAAATTCATATAAACTTAAAAAATATGAATATAAGCTTTTAAAAGTAGAGATTTCAAGCCCTTTAAAACCCTTTTTTTAAATTTAAATTTTATTCATTATTAATGAAGATATTGTATATACAACTTTGAGCTAAAAAAAAACGCAATTACTTCCTTGCCACTTAATATAAGTTTCTCTTTTTATAAGAATGAAAATAAAAGGCCAGAATAATGGTTATTTTATGAAAAATAAAGAAACGGCTTTTTCTCTTTTTTTCTCCATTATAATCAACTAGGAAAACATTTGATTCATCCTAAATAACATTCAAGTACTTAATACTAATATAAAAACATTCTATTTTAGAGAGTCTAGCGTTTTTGTCGAAAATGTACACAAATAAGTGGGTATAGTTATGAAGAGTTCTGATCGAAATTTCAGTTTCGGTTTCAATCAGTTTTGGTAAAAAAATCAAGGTTTCAGTTTGATTTTGATTTTGACCGGAATTAAGAGAAAATTTCGGTAGGTGAATTGAAATTGTACAACGCGCCAGTAAGCGTTTAAAAAACTGCTCCATTTTAATTATTAACCCGTTGATTAAATTTGAGACAATTTGAGTACAAACTTTGATGTCATTTTAATAACTATTGTGATTTGATTTTTTTTTAAATTGAAGAGGCAATATTATTATATTATTATACACTAATGAAAAAATATATGAGCCTAAGATAATAGCCTAAGATCCCATAGCGAATTTGTACACTTATCACGTATGCAGATGAAATGTAAAAAAAATTGAAGTTCGTGTTTAGGGCAACACTAAATCACAAGGATGCTTAAAAATAAGTGGTCAGGAATATCATTAATTATGACTTATTACTTACGAGAGAAAGAGAGAGCGCGCGGCGAACGGTGAACAAGGAGCAACTGATGGTTGAACGTGTCGCGTGAGTTTGTAACCGTCAATTGCTGTGTCTTTGTTCACCTCTTGGAGCCGCGCACTCTCTCCTTCTTTCGTAAGTCGTAAGTCGTAATTAATGATATTCCTGACCACTTATTTTTAGGTACCCTTGTAATTTAGTGTTGCCCTTAACACGAACTTCGATTTTTATTACATTTCATCTGCAAACGCGATAAATGCACAAACTCGCGGTGGAATCTCGTACTACTGAGATCATCAATACAGCGGAAATTGGTGCGCAATTGTAACAAGAATTCCAACTAATTCACATCCGTGAAACGCATACGTGTTCTTTATATCTGTCTTTATTATCGTATATTGTTAATGTTTTTAAAAAATGGGAATAGTAGACTAATCATAGCATATGACTCATTTAGTGACGACTTTTGTAGTACCTACTCTCAAACTTCTTGAAATGAAATCTCACCCTAAAAGAATGAAAATACAGTCAGTTTAAAAAAAAAATGAAAATGTTTCACTTCTTGAAAAAGAATGGTAATATTTAATTTCTTTAAAGAGATTTTCCTCAGTGGTAAATGTTACAAGTTTAGTTTTCTTACGTCCAGTTTCGACAAAACTAGGCACACTCGACATGTTTTTCACGAAATGAACGAATTTAGCAAGAAAAAGCATTGTTCTGCCCTACGAAGCGAAATATTAATTGTTGAATAAAAAAATTAAATGTGAATATGTATTACGATCATTATAACGTTCATGAATTTTCTTCTTTTTATCATAAAATATTTTTATTACCATTTTTTGCTTACACACAGTTTAATTTTATTACTTTATATTTAAAGTTTCTTGAATCTTTCTATCCGATCTTCCAATCAAATGTAAGTGAGCATCTTGCGATGGATTTGAATGAACTCTCCATGACAGACCGTGGATTGGACCATCGAATATACGTTTTAAGTTTTTTTTACGTACGTTCTGAACAAGGCTAAAAAATGATTAGAAATAAGTTTGAGATTTTAGATTATAAGATATATATAATTAATTATTATATTTAAGTTTTATTAATTAAATTTTTAAATATTATATGTTCTCATTTTGCGCATGAATTTCCCTCCAACTCCTAAATGTCCTTTTCTTATTTAATTTTCTTTTAATATAAAAGTCTACTTTTTTTTTTATAATTTTGTTATACGCTGACTGTAAGTCATTCTCAACAATCATATTTTCAATTTATTTGTTTTTTTCTTTTTGGACCCGAAGCTATTAGATTATATAAATTATGGATCCAATTTCGCATTAGTTTAACTAAAAATATTTTACATTCTAGATTTATTAAATATTGTATCGTTAACAACGTTATACCATCACATTTGCATCGTGTATATAATATTAAGATTGATCTCTTTAGTTACAATTCGTCAACAACACAGTTAGAAATACCTACGAGCTTCCCTTACATGTAAATGACGCTCATAGTTATAAACAAAATTAAAAGTAATGAATAATTAAACTAAAAAATTAAGTTACAGTAATTACTCAAGTGTGTGTAATGAATGTGTACATTAAATTTCATGTAAATATACACAAATATATTTTTCAATTATAAATACATTAAATTTAATGTAATGTTATGAAATTAAGTTCAAATTATTATTATTAATTTAAAAGTATATTAAATTTCATAAAATTTTTAACAGTGAAGATATGACCATATCAGGAATCAGTTTGTTAATAATATCTTAAAATTAGAATTAAATGACACAGAAAAACAAATTATTACCGAATACAATTGTTTTTTATGAGAGGTAGCACATTACTTCCCTACTTACATCTGCAACTATTTTTTCAACAAAATATTTTAAACAAGAAAAATCTTCTTATTTTTTTTTTGTATAGGAGAAGGAGCGAATTTATTTAAAATATCATCGATTATCTTTGAAACAGAACAAAGAAATAATGAAAACGAGCAATAACAACACTATTAGATCGATTTGTTATTATCACACAATATCTATTGAGGCAGATTCTCATAATAAATTAACGATTATAAACAATAATTTGCTATCTATGTATTAAAAAAACATAATTTTCCTTATATGTCCAATTAAATATGTATTGACTCCCAATTTTTCCTTCCTATAATCTCTTTCCCTTCATACACCTTACCTAGAAATGGTTTGTTAATTTATCGTTTGTTTGCTAATCTACAAAAATTTTCTACAATTAGGAGAAAATTTTGCTTTACTATCAAATAATAAACTAAATCTTGTCTTCGATTTTATTATTGAATATAAAAGTATTGAAAATAACACCCATAAATTACCTATTGACAAACGGATTTCTATTATGAACCATTTAATTCCTATTTTAAATAATTTATTTTTATTCAACTTACGAAAATAAATTAAACTTATTAAAATTAGTTAAAAAGTATCAGATGATACCTTTACAAAAAAAAGAAAATAATGTTTAAAAATAAAAAACTTTAAAATGGCTCGATAGAATTAACAATTGAAATATTATAATAAGTAAGGGCTATTTAGATTTAAGTCAAATGAATTATATCAGAAATTAAACTATGTATCTGAGCAAACTTTCACAGTAATTGCTACTCTAATGATATAGATAAAATTATTAAGTTATTAAATTAAACAACAAAATTTATTAGGGAACATTAGGACATTTTATTTACAAAATCAAAGTCAATATTATGGTTCCACTCAATAAAACGAAATATATTAAAAGTATCGAGAATGTTACGCAACACAAATACATATGAAATAGTAACAAAAAATCCGTTTAATAAAATGACTAAAGACCTCAGATCTTTACTTTATAACTGAAACAAAAAAGGTTATATTGATAAAGTAGTGTATACTAGGATTTTAACCATTGACGGGATCTTACACAAAATCTATAGCACACCAAAGATATATAAACCGGATAATACTTATTGTATAATCTCTACAATCAATAGTCCATTATTATACACTAGCGTATTATCTACATAAAATCATTTTAGATAGTATTCCAGAAGCTCGTAAGAAATTTCATAAAAAATAGTTAGTCAAAAAATTAGATGGTATTTAATCTGTACAGCACAGATAGATTTATTTTATTAGGTGTGGTATCACTTTTTACCAATATTCCGATTTGACTATAAAATTTATTGAAATTAACACAAAAATATAATTAGAGTACTTCTAATATACGATTAGATTGGTTCTCAATTCCACTTACTTTGTGTTCAATAAAGTAATTTATAACAAGAAATATATACTTAAACGTCTTGAGTAATCACCTATAAAGAATATGAAGTACCTTGAACCTCCAATCGATGCATATACCATTGATCCACAGATATCGGCATGTATCAGCTCTAACAATCTGGAAGTCCTCGGCTCCTTTCTTGCTTTTGAGAATGCTTGACAAACTTGCTTATCTCGAATATTAATTTCGCATTGCGGCCCATCTAGATCGTCAAAATCCAGACCTATTGCATGCTTGTCATGAAGCAATTTCATGCTCCCTCTATTAAGATGTCCAAATCTTCTATGCCATTGAAAACTCATGTTAATCTCGTATTTGAACGTCAACTGGCTGCATCAATTTATAAACGTTATTGACTGATTTAGCTGTTGCGACTACATCAAGACTGCTTTCACATGCAGCGTAACTTGCATAAGCATAATTTGCGTTTGTGTTATAAAAATGTGACTCATGCTTATAGAGCCGTGTTCCGATTACATCCAGCAAATGAGAATGGATTGAAATGAATTGGAATGGATTCAGATTTTCAGAAATATTGATTCACGAATGTTAAAATGAATGTTTTCCAATCCCAAATGCATTTTTATTCATTTATAAGAATTACATGGAGCATATCTCTATGCCTTTCAATCTAAAAATAATATTAACTTTTTCTGTGCATATGACTATATTTCATTCAAATTTAATAGGAAATGCAGTTTTTCAATCCAATTGCATCCAATTGAATCTAATTGAATCCAATTGAATCCAATTAAATCCAAAAAAAGTATTCGCTATTTAAAATACGCATTCAGATAGAAAAAAATTTCCATTTTAATCTATTCTCATTTGCTAGGCACTGCCAGTATTAAAAATCTATACATTATACGTAACATATATAAACTATAACTGTATTCAGAACGTTTATTTTACAACTGTTGGAAGTTTTATTTGCATTGATTGAATTATACTTTTAGATCTAAAGGAATGGTTCTATCTTAGCAGACAATCATAAAACAGTTGCAAAACTGTTGTGTTCTGCTGAATGCAGCCACTATATATTAATATTTCCTTAATCCTATACTACTGTCGAAAAGATGTCGAAATAATAAAATCAACAATTTAACATGATTTCAACATTGAGCGATACGGATTATAATATTTCTCACTGAGACAATAGCTATATATACATTAGTTATTTCAGTAGAAATATACAACTTGTGTCGATCGACGTCAAAATCATATCAAATTGATATCGAATTTATGATTTTTATGTCACTTTCTATGATATCGATTTACTTGGTAAGGTACAACCTCCAATGACCTTGACCTTGACAAATATTATCTAGGTTATGATCGTGAACAACAAGAGGTTTTAGTCATCAATCGAACACTTTGGGCAAAACTAATGCCGACTGTAATTTTCTACTATAATTTTCAAGTCTTATAACTCGCAAAGTATTTAATGAAAAAATATTTTATTATAGAGTTTTGAAAAACTATCGAGGTAAGCTACAATAATATTTAATGAAAAATGGAGGATTTTATTTAAAAAATTCAAAGTGACGTTACTTTGACCTTGACAACGCCACTCAAAGTCAAACCAATGACATCATCTGATGTCCCCCTCAAAGTCACAAAACTCTTGTTTGAAACATTTTTTCGATTTAACGCAGTGTTAAGATATTTGAATGGATTCCTTAAAATGGGGCATCCTGTATATCTCGTAGTATATCACTATACCTTTAGAATTTTTAATTGCATTACATTTGGTCTTAAACTCTACTTATTTTTCATTTAACGACGATTTTTACAAACAAATTTTTGGCACCCCTATGGGGGTTCCCTAATGTCCCCTATTATAGCTGAAATAATTTTACAAGAGAGTTATTATATCTATTGATAGATTACTTACAAAGCTTTCATTCTGTTTTAGATATGTAAATGACATTATATTAGTAGCTTTTTCTGACACCTTGAATGACATTCTTAACACTTTCAATTCGTTACATACATGTATAAGACTATAGTTTCCTATGGAAATTGGGGATAATGGGAAATTAAATTTTTTTAGATACTACTGTCATTGTTGACGAAAATAAAATCATTTTTTATAGTTCCTAAACCAACATTTTCAGGTAAATTTTTGAATTTCCATTCCCATCATTCTTTGTGTCATGAGAGAGAAGTTACGAGTATCTATGGCGCAGTGGATAGGATTGTTGACTTAATATATGATTGTATTATTATCTCATTCTAAGTTTTAACAAAAAAATTTTATTAAAGCTATTCACACTTTTTTTAAATAATGGCTATCCTCTTTACTTCATTTTTTCCACTATACAAAAAAGAATTAATTATCATATTTGTCATAAAAATAAAACAGATAATAATCTCCATTCACATAAAAAAGACAAATTTAAAGATAAATATTTTACCTCATGTTAAGTCCATCTTTAAAAAATATATGTCTATATGGTAGCTCACAAACTTAGTTGCAAATTATCTTATTCTATTCCTAATACCTTAAAAAATTACATAAAAAAAGAGGTACAGACCACCTCGACGTAGTTAACTTATACTCCCACCAAGACGTAGTTTAAAAAATCTCTTTTGAGAGTGTGTGTTGTGAGGCAAGTTATGTTGATTAGACCAAAAGAAAATTAAAAACTAGATTAAGGAGATGCTAGATCGATGGTTGAATGTGATCGCAGTCGACAGACTTTTTTAAATTCCAAATTCGATAACGTAGTGACATCTTTTATTCATTTCTTATACTTATTATACAGGGTGTCTCAGATCGTCCGTCCACCTTTTTCTTCGCAGGATAAGATCCAATCAAAAATATGTTCAGACCAAAGTTATGAGGTTTAAAAAGATCTATTTATTGATCATATCAGTTTGACCTTGGACGGTTTTGCCAAGGTCATATCAAGGTTACACGCTTTTTTAAAACGAAACATCCTACTTTTTATATATAGAATCTAATACCGATGTCAAGAGTTTCCCAAAACCCTATAATAAAATATCTTTTGGTTAAGTAAATTTCAAGTTATGAAGATTACAAATTACAGTACCGCTGGCATTATCATTACAAGATGTATCGCGTGGAGGTTGCCCGATTGGTTTACACTTTGTGCGTGCGTGCGTGCGTGCGTGCGTGCGTGTGTGTATGCACATATGTGCATGCGTGTGTGTGTCGCAGCAGAGATAAGAACTCCACGGTTCGTCACACCCGTAGTATTTTTTTACTCTAAACCCTCTCTGCTGTGTGTGTGTGTGTGTGTGTGTGCGCGCGCGCTCGCGCTCGCACATCTACATGCATATGTACTTGCATATGTGATGTTTCTGAATAAGTAAATGTTTACTTGTTTATGAGAGATGTTCAAAATGATCATCGTTTTCTACGATGCAAGCATCTATTCTGTTTTGAAAGGAATTAGTTGCATGTAAAATTTCATTAGCATCCAAGGATCGAATTGTTTCAGTTATTCTACGAATCATATCGTCTCTAGTAGTTGAATATTCATGATATACCAAGTCTTTTATCCTTCCCCACAAATAATAATCAAGAACGGTGAGGTCTGATGATTGGGGTGGATAATTGATCGTATTTGTCTATCTATTTGGAAACATAATTTAGTGTTTAATACTGTACGGGCAACTCTTGGTGTATGTGGCGGACATCCGTTGTGGAACTACATGTCTAGGCGCGATCTCAATGAAAAATTTTCTAATAAGACAGGCAGGCGAGTAATAGGTATAATAGACAGAATGACATGGAATAATTACCTGAATCCTATCTTCATATTATACAATCTTTTTCCCCTTCTTAGTTCCCTTTCCTTTCCCATTCTTATTTTTACTCTTTTCATACCAATATATTCTTTTCTTTAGTTTAACTCTCATATGACTCTTATGTTACAACAGTATTTTAAATAGTAACAATTATCTCTGTCGCATTTGCTTACACGCCAATCTCTATTTTATATATTGACTTAATTTTATTTCATTTTATTATACCATGATTATACAATTTTTCGTTTATAAAGGTATTAAGTTTACATTTATTATGTTTACATTTCTCTTACATTTTATATTTTATATTTTAAACTCCACTAACTGAATTTATTTCTTTATTTGACTTAATACATTTCTGTATATTAATAGATTTTTCCATTATTTTATTCTTTTTTTATTAACTATATATAAGATTATCGACTGTTATGAACTCTGTGTTGACGTTACCATATCATGTCATAGTTGTACTGCGATTCTCAGAAATTGTGACTGATATTGAAATGTTATATGCGAGGCTTTTATATCGAATCATGCTTTTGGATTACATATTAATCAAAGTCTGTATAATTATGTACTTTTCTATGTATTTAAGGGAGACTAGGGTCAGTTGAATATAGGAGTAAGTAGAATAATTGAGGCTACATTAAAAACAAAACGTGTAAACGTGTCTGAGCACGCAGCAGCGACTGTCGCTAAGTCTGCTGTAACATCTTGTTACGAACACATCTCTGATAGAAGTTATGCTACAATTTAAAAAAATCATATACCTAAGTAAATATTTTTATCCTTAAAGTTTTTATTTTACAATCGTATATGATTGTCTGAGATATTTGATTTCTGTTTGATTTAGATAGTAAGTGTAGTTCTTACTTAATAAAGCCCAACAGATTTTTTTTTGTTTATGTTTTTGTTATCGTATATTGTTAATGTTTTTAAAAAATGAATGGATGAGGAGACTAATCATAGCATGAACTGTATGACTCATTTAGTGACGATTCTTATAATACTTACTTAAAATTTTATTCCTTTAAAAAGATTTTCCTCAGTGATAAATGTTATAAATTTAGTTCTCTCATGATCAATCTCGAAAATTAGGCTTCAACGTGTTTTTCATGAAATGAATAAATTTTGCAAAAAAAAGTATTGTTTTGCTCTGCAAAGCGAATGTTTGTGTTTAAAATATATTTTTATAAAAGTTTTATTAATATGTAGCTAAAGATGTAGCTTAAAATACATTAATTTTTATTTTAATAATTTTAGTCGAATTATCCCGGTCCCGGGGCTAGTTGAATCAGATGGAATGCATTAGAAAAATGCATTTTTTTCATATTAGTTATCAGTTCTTTATTTTTAAGATATTATTAACTAGTCAAATATATGTAATAATTGGTGTAGAATTCATTTTTTCGATAAATCTTTTAATTTTGTCTATAAAAATTTGAAACTGAAAAATGAGTCTATTAACCCCGGTCTCCTCTACATATTTTATGTATTTACATATTTATTTGATTTAATAAAGAAAGATAAGAAAAATAAATTAAAAATAAAGATATTCTCTAATAGAGAATATTTTTATTTTTAATTTATTTTATCATCAATATTATGATATTACTGAAGATGACCATATTAAAGGTAAACGAAACGTATAACTAATTTTGTATTTGATGAACATATATTGTTTCCGTAAAAAATATCCAGCGTTTGGCTCTAATTAGTCCTTACTTGTTACAAAATAACATTATTATATAAAATAACATTATAATAAAAATAACATTATTTTTATTTGTGCTGACAAAGGCAACATTACTATCGCATTAGACAAACAATTAAGAGAAACCGAGGCATCATGAATCATGGGTTACCATGAGTCATTGATTGATATAATCTGGAATGTTTAAATTAATACTACTGGTACAATACGACTGTTACTTCGTTGCCCATACTTTTTATCTAGGTGGCAGTGATTTAATTTCATTGTATCAAAAAAACATCGATCATTAATAATTTTCGTGGTGTAATAGTAACTTTTTAATCGCATTAAAATATTTTAATATTGTTTTTGTAGTAGAAGATACATGTATGAAAATAAGGTGCAAGTTTCTGCATATCTTTTTTCAACTTACTACGTTACAATAATCTAACATTTATTTTTTATAATTTTCTATTAAATGTATTTATAATTTAATGCCTAATTGGGGTACCATGGGCCATACATTAAATATTCATGATGAAACAGGACAATACAGAAAGTATACTAAAAGAACAGTCTATACTTCTAAGCAATTAATTTTATTTTATCATAATAAATTTTTTATCTTATATTAATTATTTATTATTATTGCTCATTTGTTTTCTTATAACTTTCTATTTTATTATTTAATAATTATTAATTGTAATTATATTTTATTGTATTAGTGACTATGCTAAGAATGTATATTATGTTAATTGAAAATACTAATGTTAATTGAAAACATTATGTTAATTAAAAACTTTCGTCGCCATTCTATTTTGCGTGTGATTTATGGTACTCCGTGAAGTACCATGAGTCCATTTAAAGAAAAATATATATTTTTTTTAACTAATAAATATTTACTAAATATATCTACTTATTAAATTTTAAAATATACATTATGCTTTAATTATTTAAAAAATGATAACAATTTTTACATTTAGATACACTTTTAAGAGTTTTTGTGATTCATGCCCCGGTCTCTTCTATATGTTTCAAAAGTAAGCGTAATGCACCAAAATGTAGATACTTATGAAATTATTAAAAAAGATTCTACTAAAAATTTTATAACAAGTTTATAATACTGATAAAATAGTGAGATGCAGATTATATTTCAATTTCTACGTACAGAATGCAGTGACGGAACACTTCCGAGAGCTTGTGTCCTTCCGAAAATGAAAGACACAATCAGATTGTTCATTCTGTATAATTGTCTGTTCAATAAATAGTTCTTTGTATTCTTTGGCAGTCTTTCTACATAAAATAATTGTAAACACGATACCCCTAAAGTTGATAGCCATATGGAGAGAGTTTCAACTTGTTAATAGACTCAATGATACTCATTTAAATGATAATTATTTTTTAATTTCATGATATAGTTGCTCTTTACAACATCCCGATTGATTATACAATAGATATAAATGATAATTAGCAGTTTATTTCCAGAGATTGTTGTTTACTTTAAGACGAATTTATTGTTGCTGTCCAATTTGTTTTAAATTCAACTTTTTTTTTACTTTTGAGTGTTATTTATAAACAAAATTTTAGAACTCTCAAAGGCTCGTCGATGTCGCGTGTCATTGCAGATCTTGTTCTAAGAGAATTGGAAAGCAGAGCTTTAGCATCCATTCGATTCCTGTTGCCATTTTGTTGTATAAATGTTATACGTAATCTAATTATGGTAGTTCACACTACAACTATGATTAATAATATTCTTAATATTTTTAATTCTTACCATCTAAGGATTTAATTTACTATGGAGATCGGAGAGAACAGATTGAATTTTTTAGACGTCACTCTCATTATTAACGATAACGTCATTAAGTTAATTGGTACCATAACTAACTTTCTCTGGGACATATTATCCTTTTTATCTCATCATTCGATCAAAAAAAGAAGAACGATTAGTCGAACGGTTAGAAGAACTGAATTAGTCGACAGAATAATTTTGGTTTCGAAAATTTCATTTAGAAAATGAAATTTTTTCTTTTGTTTGATAATAAAAATATGGTAAAAGTATCGATTAGGGAACCAAGCTCCAATTTACTTTTATCTTGACATATGTTGTCAAGTGAGTGACCTCCAATAAGTTCTAGCCGTCGCTCGTTAAAAAGTTATTATAATAAAGAAAGTTTGGAAAAATAATATATAATTATTTTGGCGCAATTTTATTCAATATTTAAAGCATCCAATAGATACACTTATAATTTCAAAAAAAATATCAATTCTTTCATCAAAATTATATATTCTTTTAAATAAAAATTCAGATAATGTACATAATGCTTTTCACGTGTTCCATAACGAGAAATGTTTGCTCGCAACAAATCTCAAGAAAGTACAAAATTATACTGATGATGAAAGAACAAGATGCACTCTTAAATAGAAGGGAGGGGAGGGGGAGATAGGATGTGAGTCGCTTCGCGTAGAAGTCGTGCGTCCCCAAATAGGGAGGGGGAGGTGTTCCGCGTGAAAGTCGTGTGCCCCCGAGCAGGGGAGGGAGGGGGAGATTGGAGTGGGAGTCGCTTTGCGTGGAAATCGTACGCCCTTAAGCAGAAATAAAACGTTATTTTTTCAAACTTTTTTTTGTTAATAACTTTTTAACGAAGGATGAGCGACAGCTAAAACTTGTTGGAGGTCACTCACTTGACAACATATGTCAAAGTCAAAGTCATTGGAACTTGGTCCCCTAATCAACTTTTACTAAAAATATTATTGGAAAACGATTATCCAAAATACATTTTTGACAATATTAATAAATGTCTGAAGTATCTACTTATTAAATCTAACACTACGAAACAACGATAGCAATTAGGAGATTGTTCATGGTTTACTGTTTCTTATGTTCCTAAGATTTCGGAGAGATTCAATTGTTCAACAGTGATAAACTTAAAGATTTCATTTTTTAACATCAATAAATTACAAGAATTTATAAAAGCACACAAAGATCCACTCTCACATGATATAAAATTGAACGTAATAGGATTATGAGAACCTTCAGGTTCTCATAACAATTTAGTATATCTAGCATATTGAAGAATAAAAAAATCATATGCATATCATTTAATAGATTTGTTGATGTTTTATGTATTTTAGTATTAAAATATTTAATGCAAATGATGGCAGGTGCTTTTATAGCTAGTTTTTAATTGCCGCTTAGTTTAGCCTACATATGTTGCATCGCAATCATGACATGATCTGGAGACACTAGTATCTTATACACGACTTCATGATGAAACATATAATCCAATACATTTTTATCTCTAGTAACATATTCTTTTAGTGTGTTTGGAATAATAAATGCTACTTTTTTATAGAAGACTATTAGCTCGGTAAGAATAATTCAGAGATGGTTTTAATACAAGATACAGTAAAGTATACGTCATTGTTTAATTGTTTGTGTTGTTGAATATAGTCGAAATTTATTCATGTGGTATTTAATTCTAGTGTTAACAATCGAAAGGATAAATTTTAAAGAATAACAATTCTGTAAAATTATTTTGGTGAAACATGGAGTGAGATAAGAGTATTATCGACCAAACCATAGACCACGCCTTTTTTATGTCAAGTTGGGTGTTGAAAGTGATAATTTAAAAATTTGGCTAAAAGATTGGTTTTTTTCGTAAGTCAAACGTAATTTGTTATTCTGTACCATGATCTCTATATTCAAGAAACTCAGTCTGTCACCATCATCAACTTCCATAGTGAATTGTAATCGTTCATGCAATGCTTTGAATGTATTTAAAATTTTATTCAGATATTCTTCACGGATGGCTAACAAAATGTCATTTACATGCTTAAAATAAAATTTCAACTGACAAAGCAACCGACTAATTGCAATCTCTTTAAGATCTTCGAAGACAATATTTGCAATGATTGGTGAGGAGATCCCATGTCCTAAATATTTATTTGTAAAATTTTTTGTTAAAAGTGAACACAGTTGAATTTAAAACTAAATTAATCGATATAGTGAATTCTTTTTTAGATATGTTAGTGTTTTTTGAGATATATTCCCATCTATTGCAAGTACTTGAAATAGCCAATTCTGTGAGCATTATAATAAATAATGAGATAACGTTTAAAAAAGTCAGATTTTATGTTAGGCCCAAAATAATTTTCGTCCAGGTCTTTTACGAGATGAAAATCATTTTCAACGTGTTTCAAGTGTGCTGCTCTTAGTGATATTATATAAGTATCACGAAAGTTCGTATAATGGGCTGTTAATCAAAGACATAATTATTCTTAAAGGGGTGTTAACCAACCTTTTCAGGTTTTTAAATTATCATTCTCAACACCCAACTTGTTAAGAATAATAAATTAATTTTATGAATCTTTGGTACGCTTTAGGAATATTCCCATCTGTTGTTAATCTTTTATAAGTGGGTTTATCTATAAATCCCCTGTTTCTCTATCTAACTAGAAGGCTTCACGAATCAGCAATAAATTTTTCTGTGGGGTCCTCGTCAATTGTTTGGTATGTATTTATATCAGATAAAATTAATTCAATTTTTTCGATATAGTTATTCTGTCTAATATCATCATCGCGTTACCCTTATTTTTGTAATTAATAATTCTTGATGATTTTTTGTGAAACCTTTTGTGTTAGGTTTAAATTCTATTAAATATTTTTCTTCTTTATTATGCGACCATTTTGAACGAATCTATTAATGATAGAGGCAGACTGACTCCTGATCGATTAATCGTAAGCACTTATCAACTAGCATTGATTTGTAATATGAAAATTTTTATTATAATTTATTGAGCCTATTAATTGTGATTATATTTTTAATTTATTTATATTTAACACAAACAAGTTTGCATATAAAAGAATATTGCATTACAGTACTTGTGTTTTCACTAAATTCTCGATTTTGTTGATTTAAATAGTGATTTAGTTATAATAGTAACAAATTATTTTGTTATATCGTACACATATTTAATTGCTCATATTGGACCAACTAATTTATATAGTTATATGAATAGTTATATTTATAGTTATATGAAACAAATTTCGCATTTTTCAACAATTTCTTTTTCAATATATTTTCTCACTTCTGACATTAAAATAAGGTAGTAGTAGCGAATAAAAGGTAATAAAGAATAAACAAAAACTTAAGTGCTGATAGAACAAATAAATATAAATGCATATTAACATATATTTTTTCTTGTTTACACATATCTAATTTTTGCAAAATGAGAAAGACATCGATGCGGTGAAAATTTGTCGTCAAATTATAACATGGATAAATCTCACAATGTCTGAGATTCATCGTTAACACAAACAGCCTTTAGGCAAACCAAACCTATTTACAGTACACGTGTCCTCGTACATTAAATCGCGGCGATCCTATTTGCGACGATTGAAGGGTGAGCAAAAGAGACAGAAAGAAGACACAAAAATCAAAAGAGAGGGGCTGAGATCGGAACAAAGGGCCCGCACACTTCGCCACGTGACTGGCGGTGGTACGACTTCGGGGTACTGTAAGTGCCAGAAAGTACAAAGCTTCATCACTCTCTTTTTCTCTTTCATTTTTTCCTTATCCCTTTCTTCCTTCCCTGCCTTTTCTCATTTTCTATCTCTTTTCATCTTTCATATATATTGTAGATTGACCACAATTTGGTGCGATGTCGCACATAATGCACATTGCGCAGCATTTGTAGCAAAGAACGTCGACTGCATTGCTTTACATATTTTGTTTTTGTTCACTCATTGATTTGTTCGCAAGAAGAAGTTCATTTTTTGACTACAGAAGAATCCAATTAAAGAATATTTTTATTAGTGTATTGAAGTGTGTAAAAATAAAAACAAAGAAAATTTTTATTTTGCGCAATTAAAAATAGGATCGATATGTAGTACTTATTTTGTCATCTCTCGGGATTAGATAGAAAATAAAGGGATAGATAGCAAATTAAATCAAATAGAAGGTGTCCTTCATTGTTTCTCGAATTTTTCAATAAATGAATTAATGAAACGTTAATTAATAAAAATCCGTAAATCTGCATGCGCCAGCGCGATTCAGCGAGTAGAGACCGCTCGGCATCATTCGATTATTGTTGAACATGGCGAAACACAGTCGCAAAGAGCATGTTTCCAACATAATAACTAATACGTACCTTGATAGAAATAAATTGCTGAAATCGCTGAAATTATAAAATTATAAAATTATTGAATGATTATAAAATTATTAAAATAAGATATGAAAATGACTGAAACATTATTGAAAACATTTCAACATAAATAATATTTTAAATATTGAAATACTATCAATTTTAAAGAATGAAAATAAATCAATTTAATGAAAATAAACAAAAAGTAATGAAAAATAATAAAAGCTAATACAAATATATTTAATATTTATACAGATGTATTCAGAGAAATTGAACGATAAATTATATTGACTACAAATCCTAAAAATGATATACTGAAATGCTGAAATACTATCTATGTATGAAAATGTTGAAATAATATAAAATCTAAGAAAAATTAATGTAAATATTTGAAAAATAATGACATTGAAATGAAGTATACAATTTTATAGATTTTATATTTAGATTAAGAAAGTTAAATAAAGGAACAGTAGAATTAAAATGTTGGAATTAATAATTTTAAAAATACTCCATAACTATCTAAAAAATAAGCAAATCAATTTACAACAGCGTTGAATTCATCTTTCTAAGAATTCATCTTTCCGCTAGATGTAGATTCTCATATGTAAAAATTTAATTGTGCTGTCTCTATACATATAATCAGGTCTATAACCGAAGCTCAAATCATCATACATGTCAAGTTTACACTTTTACAAAATTGTACACGATTTTTAGATGTATTTTAGTACATGCATTATATTTTTATGCCAACACGAATTTAAATATAACAATATATTTTTTTAATTATTTTGTAGAATATGATTAAGTAATAACGAAATATTAAATCTCAACACTGAATAAAAAATATATACAATAAAAATGTTAATTATATTAATAAAAAATTCATTAAAATTGAACACAATAATTAGAAATTTAGAACAAGGGACTAATGAGAATTTAATGTTGATGTAAGAGTTAGGAGATGCAGATAATACTCAGTTGGCGGTTATCTTCATTTATTGTATCGAACATTTCGGTTCACTTTAGAGTCAACTTCAAAAAGTAGAAATATAATACATCGTTGAAAGTAAGTTACTCGCAGATTGACAGAAATGCAGTAATTGCAAGAAGGTCACCGAAACCGGCCAGTCATATTGAAAATAGTTCTCAATTAATACAAAAACTACAAGGCACTATTTTAGATAATGACATGATTTTAATTTCCCTCGACGTAGTTTCATTGTTCACTAATATTCTATTAGATTTAGCAAGGAAATGTGTAGCCAAGAGATGAAAATACCTCGAAAGATTGACGTTGATTCCGAAGAAAGAATTTTTGAATGCTCTGGATTTTATTTTGGATTCGGCGTATTTCACTTTTAATGAGGAAATTTTTAAGCAAAAATTTGGTACTCCAATGGGCTCACCTTTTTCTCCGATTATCGCTAATATTTTGGAACTCTAATTTAGTGATGAAGGATTTAGAAGTAAATGCATTGAAGAAGACAGGTATTTTCATCCTGTTTTATTTTAGGTATGTAGATGACATCGTTATGGCTGTACCATCTAGCGAAATTGATAAAGTACTCACAAATTTTAATTGTGGCACCCAAGGTTACAATTCACGATGGAAGTGGGTGACAATAGAATTAATTTTTTAGATTTTTCAATTATTATTAATGAGAAAAGAATGTTAGAATTCGACTGGTTTCACAAGCCTACTTTTTCCGGACGTTATTTGAATTATCTTTCAACACATCCAAGTTCTCAAAAGAAAGGTGTAATAACGGGAATGGTTGACAGAGCAGTATTACTTTCAAGTCCGAAATTTCATTATAACAACATGAAGTTTATAGTCAATACTTTATTAAATAATGATTATCCGATTGATTTTATTTTCAATACCTTTAATTCACGTCTAAAAATGTTATTTCACAAATTACGGACGAAAGGGAATAATGTTACTAGCGATACTACTAATGAAGAACGTCCACCATGGTTCGTTCTACCTTATATTCAATCGATGTCTGAGAAATTCTTTACTATTATCAAGAACATTAACTTGAAATTATTCTTCTTCAGTTTGAATAAGCTTAATAAATTCATTAAAGTACAAAAGGACCTCTCCCAAAATTCTCCAATAAAAATGTTGTTTATAAAATCTCTTGTAAAGATTCCGATGCGTCCTATGTTGGTCAAACAGGTCGAAAATTATCCACGAGAATATCTGAGCAACGCAACCATATCAACAGCAGTAACAAGAATTAATCAGTGATCACAAATCACCGATTTAGTTTTAATCATGAATTTGATTGGGAGAATGCAAATTCTTGAAAGATTTCTCAATAAATGTTTAAATTCAGAAATGCTTCATATATGCAGAAGAATAAGCTTAACTTAAAAACAGACACGGATTGCTTGCACTACTCGTATGCTTCCTTATTAGACACATTAAAACAATATTGAGATTTGAATTGGTTATAGGTTGACTTTCTTATTATTATTTATTGTCATTGCTTGTTTAAAAGTTCCCTTATCATTTTGTAATGTTCAATTTCAAACATCAAGATGAACTGACACGATATTAATCTTGAGAAACGACTTGTTTTAATTTATATTTTATGACAATTGTGAATCAATGTTTGTGAACTTCTTTGTTTCCTGTTGAGGTGAGTCACACGTTTATTACTGATTTTATAATTATTGAATTAAAGTAAAATTGTAATAATTTACAGCGCATTGATTACTGCATTTTTTGTCAATCTGCGAGTGACTTACTTTCAATAATGTATTATATTTTTACTTTTTCGCTGAAAATGACTCCAAAGCCGAAACGTTCAATATAATAAATGAAGATAATCACCAGCACCTGAATATTATCTGCATCTCCTAATTTTTCGCTCTTACATCAACGTTAAACCCTCATTAACCTTGTTCTGAATTTCTAATTATTGCTTTTAAAATTTAGAGATCTTATATATATATATTTATATATTTATGTAATTGTTCATTAAAATTGGTCCAATAATTTTATTCTCATAATAAGTTATATTTTATAAAAGGATGAATATGAGTTCTAAAACTATTATTAGAATTCATTGTAACAATGAATTTGTGCATTGAAACAATTAAATATTACTTTGACATTCCACCTTAAAACATTTTCTTTAATTCATATAAATCGAATTCGAACATTGAGCTAATGTGCAAACTTTGTCTTATTTGCTTTGTCAACTAATAAAACAATGTTTGCGTTAACACGTGAATGTATAATATATTATATATTATATATTCTTTTACAAATCGAACGGATTTCGTCAAAAATATAGGATCATATTTTTTATTTGTTTCGAACTTTTTTTATTTTATTATATATTACATTTTATGTTTATTGTTTCATAACGTTTATGTTTGCTATTTCATAATATTTGTGTGTGTGTGTGTGTTTACTGTTTCATAATATTTATTTTTATACCAATTTCATGCAAAAAAAATATTTTGCTAGCAATTTATTTCGCTCACTGGTATTATACAGTGAAAATTAATTTGCCAGCAAAATATTTTCCGTTGAACGAAATTTGTACCAATGTAAATATTATGAAACAATAAATATGAGAAATGTATAATAATATATATTAAAATAATGACGTAATTAAATAAATAAATGGTTATTAAATAAATATAATTTACATTATTCGCTAATTTTTAATCTAATTATTTACCTCTTTAAAGTAACATCAACACACATTTCTTTCCTTATTTTTGATTCATTAACCTGTGGTTGTATTATATGTATATCTCAATCATTTATTTTCTTTATTTTATATTATTCATGTTGTTATCATTGTTATTATTATATATTATTATCGAAATATCATCAATCATATTAATAACAATTTTATTAAAATCATTATTTTACGAAGTATAATAAATGAAAGTTGATTATTATCTTTTTAAATTTCTTTTAGTTTCTCGCACAGTTACTGATGAATGCAATATAATGACGGCGACGAAGCGGACTCAGCGGCTAGCGTTCGGCCGCCTGTCCTTCGCGCCGCTCGCTGCCACGCCGTGGAAATTATTTTTTTCCACGCAGATAACATTAAATAACCATTCTAAAAAAATATGACTTTTCCTATTTAGAAAATTTAGTGAGAAATTTAATGATATTTTTTTTTAATTTTTATTTTGGTGGCTTTGAACAATAAAATGACTTTAAATATTTTAATTACTTACAATAATTATATTTAATTGTTTGTAATAATCAATTTAACAACAATTATAGTAATAATGAACACGTAAATGTAGGTAATTCTTTTGTCTTTAAAATGAGTTCAATTTATACTCTGTAGGATGAACAGAAGTAGAGATATCATTATTTTAAGAAATGATTTGAAGAAGTGAATAATCGACGAAAAAATTTTAACGTTTGGTAGTTTCGAAAATTGACCAAAAAAGAATTGTCAATATACATATTGGTTATTTTATATAAGAAATGCGTAAAAAAATTGTGCAGTAAATAAAAAATGTTACTCCATACTAGGTATTCAATTTGTAAAAGAATATCTCATAGATGTCAATCAACTGCACATAACATGGTTACCCTATAGCCTCAAATTGATATACAAATTACATAATTAAAATTAATAAATAGTAATAAATACGTATAAAACAATGTAGTATACAAGAAGGGCAAAGAGCCAATAATGTAAAAAAAATTTCAATTTAAAATTAGCATTAACATTCAAATAAAATTATAAATAACAACAGACGTTTCGACTCCAATGTAATCTTAATATATCAACATCGTTCTAAATCAAAAATATGCACATGGTATTACAATATTATTATAATTTTTAATATCAAATTTTAATTCCATGTAGTACGCTGCGAGTCATTTTTATCGAGAATCAAAGTAGTCATAAAAAAATTCTGGAAAAGTAACCGTGAATAAAAAGAATTAATATTAACTACATAAAAATTAATAATATAAAAATGTACCTTGTGATATCAGTAAATGTGTTAAGAGTCCATTAATAAAAAGAGATAAAAAAACACAAGTAGATTATAGTCTATTTCGTGGTACAATATAATAGTTTTTTTATTCTATAAATTATTTTAAGCAAATTTGCAAAGATAGAGAACATCTAACTTCTACGATGTCAAATAACGAAATGTCAAGAAGAAAAATATTTATCGAGAACGGAAAACAGCAAAACAGGGGAGAAAAAGAAAGAAGATATTAGGAAGGAGAAAGAGAATGTATAATGTTAGAATACAATTCAGGCAAAGACTCTGTGTCATTTTGTCTGTTCCATGTTTCTGTTTTTTAATATGGACCATTTCAGATATCAACCTTTTATTTTATGAAAGCTCTATATCTAATATGTTCACTTTATCCCATTTAAAGTTATGATTCTCCTCAATATGGTGATTGGAAATCACTGATGGAGACTTTGAACTTATATTGATATCTGAAACTTCTCCTTTAAAATTCATAATGTTTTGCCAGCCTCCATAGTTTGTGAATTTTTTAAATAATTAGATAAATATATCAATTGTTTTAATTTTTTTCAACATGCAAGGAGAATAGATAAAAAGATTCTATGGTTGAAGGAAAAAGACTTGAAAAATAAAAGAGTAAATATTAAGCCAATTTTTTATGTTTGTGCTTCTAATAAGGATTTACAAATTAAAATCATATATAATGATAGTCTTAATGACAAGTCTTTATAGGATATGGAAAAAAATACATTTCGGCTGAACTGTTTGGGGAATCGGCTCCTCTAGATTCTTTAAATAAAAAGTAGTTCCTTAATTTGAGTAATGTTGACATACCTATAGAAGTCCAGTATCTGCTACAGTTGGGAGAAGGCTTTGGCCTTCTTATTAATAAACACAATATTGATAGGACATTAGTTGAGTTCATTAAAAATATTGAAAATAATATTATTGGTCGTCGGAATAAAATAATAAATTTTATTAGAAATACCGTTTCAATTCTTGAAAGGTTTCAGAATGATTTTTCTAGGACTGATTTTAATGATAAATTATTATTTGATTGGATTAAGACAACAAAAATATTTGTTAAAAATCATTCTGAAATATTAATTTTTGAGAGTATTGGTGATATTTTGGATATTTTTTTTGTATACTAGACTGCAGTTCACTATGGAGGTTGGCATTGATGGAAAAATAAGTTTTTTGGATAATATGTTGATTATTGAAGAACAGAATCGTATTTTTGATATATACCGTAAAGCAACTTTTTCCGGTAGATTTCTTAATTTCCATTCATACCATCCACTTTATCATAAAAGAGGTGTAATTTATGGAGTTGTGGATAATATTTTTTGCTTGTGTCATCCGAAATTCCAACAAAATAATTTGATTGACGCTATTAATATTTTTTTACAGAATGGAAATCCTTTAAGTTTTATTTTCTCGACTATGCATAATAGAATTAAATATCATATTAACAATATTAATAGTTTGAATAAGAATAAGGACGACACAAAAAGATTTTTTACGATTCCATATGTTAATACAATAGCTGAAAGATTTACACCTATTGTTAAATGTTTAATTGTAAATTGGCTTTTACCATTCCTAACACATTAAGAAATTTCATAAAAAGAGGAAAGGATGATTTGGAACACTTTCATAATCAAAATGTAGTCTACAGAATATCTTGTGAGGATTGTGATATTAGTTACATTGGCCAGACAAAAAGACAATTAAAGACCAGATTGCATGAACATGTTTCAGATATCAATATAAGTTCAAAGTCCATCAGTGATTTCCAATTACCGTATTGAGGAGAATCATAACTTTAAATGAGATAAAGTGGACATATTAGATATAGAGCCTTCATATAATAAAAGGTTGATATCTGAAATGATCCATATTGAAAAACAGAAACATGGAATAAACAGACAAAATGACACAGTCTTTGCCTGAATTATATTCTAACATTATATATTCTCTTTCTCCTTCTTAATATGTCCTTCTTTTCTTTTCTTTCCTGTTTTGCCGTTTTCCGTTCTTGATAAATGTTTTTCTTCTTGACATTTCGTTATTTGATATCGTAGAAGTTAAATGTTCTCTATCTTTGTAAATTTGCTTAAAATAATTTATAGAATAAAAAACCTATTGTACCACAAAATAGACTACAATCTACTTGCGTTTTTATTTCTCTCTTTTTATTAATAGACTCTTAACATATTTACTGACAAGGTACATTTTTATTATTAATTTTTATGTAGTTAATATTAATTCTTTTTGATCACAGTTACTTTTCCAGAATTTTCTTATGACTACTTTAATTCTTGATAAAAATGACTCTCAGCTTACTACACGGAATTAAAAATTTGATATTAAAAATTATAATAATATTGTAATACCATGTGCATATTTTTGATTTAGAACGATATATTAATTGATATATTAAGACTACATTGGAGTTGAAACGTCTGTTGTTATTTGTAATTATTTTATTTGAATTTTTAAAAATATTTTCAAAAATTTATATTTTCAAAAATAAAGTAATATTAATCTTTACGCATAGCTGAGTACTATTCTTCAACTACAAATCGAAGTCGTGTATCCGCAAATTAATTTCATTTTAGAATTAGGAAATAAAAAATGCATTTTTTCTGAAAATTATGTACATAAATTTGCATTAGTAAATTTGTGTTTTTAAAGCAGACAATTTTTATTTTTAAAGCAATAAATTTGTGTTTTAAAGCAGTGAATTTGGCTATCAGCAAGTTTTAAAACACAACATATGCGAGCTATCGCTCGCATCGCAATATTTTATGGTTGTGACAGATTTCCTAATCACAATAGTCGTTTACTTTAACCCTTAATATTTCGATTCACGAAACAGAGCGACACTTTTTCTTCCAGATTCTTTTGTTTGTCAAACAAAAACGCCTCGAATAAGTCGAATTTCATTGATTTTTGAAATGCTAGAAGGTAAACTGAATAATTACCTTAACAAGATTTATTTGATGGATTTAGATTAAATTTAGATTAAATTATATATAATTATAAATTGTAATTACATAGTCCAATAAATTACATGAACTTATATGTATTTTTATTGTATAAAATTATAAATATTATGGTTCAATCTAATATTTTATGAAGACTGGTAGCTAAGACGTGTGCAGTCATAATTTTCAACATTGCTTCGTCTTTCCGCGCTGCCCTTCGCGTGCTCTCTCTCTCTCTTTCTCTCTCTCTTCCCTTCTCCTCCCTCTCCCCCCTCTCTCTCCATCGATGTAAGTATACGTAGACATGTCGATTTGCTGCTTTGTATTATTCTGCATTTACTGCCGCTTGCTGCATTCGAGGCCCTTTATTTCCAAACAATCTATCAAGGGCTATAACGCTTGATCCTATGCTGTGTGCGTGAATGCTATCTTCAACTCAGTCAAGACTTTCACTGCCTTTTCTAAGTTGGCTATTCACGCAGCACTCGTTGGAGTTGATCGCTGGCCATGATTCTCGCTTTCTACGCCTGCATCACTAATCTGTTTTCGCTGACCACCTCTGGCGCGTGTCTTAACGTACACGCATAAGGTCTGTCTATGTGTATGTAGCGGCAGTTAACTGTTTCATATATCTTATTTACTAACTATTAAAACCGATTTGGTTTTTGTAACTCTATATGATGCTTGCATGTGGAATGTGCAAGAGATTCATAATCGCGGTCACTGCACGTCATTGTAATTGAAACTCGAAGCATGTATTTCATGAGGACTGCATCCGCGCTACCTCTGAAGAGGCTGGTTCCGGCGCCTCTGGACTCTTTTACCCGCTGTGGGAGGGCCATAGTCTGAGCAAGTGTCTGTCTTGCGCGTCGACGGCTGCGACTCGACAGTGGGTGCGGCGAGTCTCGTGGCTGAGGAGAGTAATTCACATTCAGAATATTGATTTCTTCGCTCCTGTAAAGATCATCAACATCGAGACCACGCTACAGGATCTGATCTTGATAAAGACGCAATTATCCTCTCTCGAGCTTAATGTTCAGCATTTCATCTCATCTCTCAGTGACTTCTCAGCGAAGACCGACAGCCTCTGTTCTATCACGCGGCAGCTCCAGGATCAACAAACGGGCATAGTAGAGCGTACCCGTGCTCTTGAATCGAATGTGGGCAAGGCGGGATCTGCGATCCCTGGTGGTGGCGGTTCCGATCTGGAGGCGCGTTTGGAGGCGCTGGAGCAGGATAAACTCAGCTCTGAGATTATTTTTCACGGAATCGCGGAGCTCCCCAATGAAGATCCTCGCGCTGTTGTGACTGCTATTACCTCGGCCCTCCATGTTCCCGCTGCGGCTAATGGTATCGTTTCCTGCTTCAGGATCCCGGCCTCGCTCTCTGATTGTTAAGCCGTTGTCGAGAGATTTTTTCAGCAGCTGGATTGGCTGTAAAAAAGCGAAGGGCACGCTTACAGATACAAAGGTGGCGACTGAGCTAGCGGGCTCGCGGATCGATATCAACGAGTGGCTACCTGCTTCGGCGGATTTTAACCGAGGCGTGCGGTGAGAGAGAGTCTGCTGCACTGCTGCATGGATAGGGAATGGTTTCTATGTGCAGTGTCATTCCGGCGCTCTATCAATCAGGCTTAGAAATGTTGCGCACCTGGATGGCATCATGGCGAGGGCTCCACAACCATCCACATCGGCTCTCATGATTCTTCACAGGCAAACTATGGTGTCCTGCCCACAATATCGGCGGTCAGAGTACTGTCTGGCGGGGTGGTTACTCTTTTATCTGATCAACCCGGAGATTAGAGATCCCCTCCGGAACATTCTCCCTCGGTGGCTACTGTGGCTACTAGGCTGCTTTTGAGATCGACCTCGTGATTATGGTGCCAGTTCTGATGCTGGGAAGCAGGCGCAGCGGATGGATTGACGTCATTCCAATACTCAAGGTGTTTCTTCTGGTGCGTTTTGTGATGCTTCTTCTTCTGATGCACTTCGCTTGTGTCACGTAAGCTGCCAGTCCCTCTTCTCCCACTTCACTGAATTCTTATCACTGAACTCTTATCACTTCTTATCACTCTCTTATGACTTCTTGCGGGCTACTTATTGTCTTGTCGGAGATGTAGTTAAAGTCTTATGTTCCCGACGGGCTTATTGATCTTTTCGGCTATCGACTCATAAGATGTGACAGGAAGGGGAGGGAGGGATTGAACTTTACCTGCGTGACGGCTTTAATGCGAGAATTCTTGCTTCGTCGCCTGAGCTCTACTGCAATCTACTGCAGCCGGAATATCTGCTGGTGAGTGTTACTGGAGTGCGGGGGGGAGGCCCTCTTCTTTTGAGCATTGCACATCAGTCTCCCAAAGTGGGCCACCTCGCGATGTTTTAAACTAATTTTGAGCATCTCCTCCCTTCTTACCTTTTGGCGATTGTCATAGACAATTTTAATATGGATCTGAATAATCAGTCGTTTGATGCGGACTCCTTGCGGGATTTTTATATCAGCAATCATCTCTATATAGTATTATACCTTTTTCAGATACGCACCACACGGCAACCTCTCACACTCACATTAATCATTGCTTTGTCAAGCGTCAGTTAAATTGTCGACAGCAAGCGCTCTCCTTTCTGTCAATGCATGATCTCATCGAGGTCTCTCACGACTACCAATACCTCCGTATCTCTCTTTAATTAATCGTCTCGACTCGCAACTACTTTTTTTATAATTCAGAGGCATTACATTCTATATTAGCGGCCTGGACTGGATTGAAGTAACATACTCGCTTGTTCTGACGTTAGAGTCAACTTCTTTATTGCTAAATACCTGCAGGAAGCGACCGACCTTTACGCTCCGCTTTGAACATTTCATGCAAAAAGACTTCCTGCTCCATGGTTTAGCCAGTCCATCAAACTTCTCATGCGCAGATGTAATGCTACCGGGCAGGTGTTTCGCAGACACCCATCTCCTGCTAACTTTAACTCCTACTCTACTAATAAGGTAAGCCTAAAGTTAGATAAATTAAAAAATAATTATCTGTTTCAGCGACTCAGTTCCATCATCTCGACTGCTCGGCTTTGAGCTTCGGTCTGTGGGATTGGCTAAACCCCAAAAACTTGTCAGCCTTCTACCTTCATCTCGATAAATGATCTAAACCAATTCTTCATTTTTCTAATCCCCTCTCCTCCCCCTCCACCCCCCTGTCGCCACCTAATTCTTCTCCTCCTTTCGCCTCTCCCTCCTCCTCCCTCTCTTCTAGCTGATCCTATAACGTTCTATTTCCAACACATAACTCCTTAAACCCTGAGCTTTATGCTTAGGCGCTGTGCTTCATTCATCGGGACCAGACATTAGTCATCGTTTAATCCTTTAGTCTTCCTATCATTTTTCCTGTCATCCTTGACCTTTTTAATCACTCCCTCACTTCCTCATCCTTTCCCTTTATCTGAAAAATTATCCCTATTCCTAAAGTCAAGAATCCCTCATCTCCTTCGGATTTTCGTCCCATTTGTCTTCTATGTTTTTTTTCTAAAGTCTTCGAGCGAATAGTTTATGATCAACTTACCTCCCATCTACATCTTCATCAACTCGTCGATCATCTCCAAACAGGTTTTCGGCGAGGCAATAGTACGCAGACCGCTCTAGTCAAGCTCACCGACAATATATGGCTAGTCATTGATAGTAGAATAGTAACTCTTCTTATTCTATTTGACTTCTCCAATGCATTCGATTCAGTCAATCACGGTCTGCTGCTGTGTAAACTTTCCAGTTTTCAATTGGCCAATCCTGTTCTCGAATGGTTCAGATTCTATCTGACAGATCGCTCTCAATGCGTTAGGGAATCTGGCGTCCTCTTGAACTGGCAGAGACGCCCATTTCTGTAGGAGTACCACAGAATTCAGTGCTCGACTTCTTATTATTTGCAATATTTATAAATGATCTGAGATGCTCTCTTCGATACTGTAACCATATGCTCTATGCCGATAACTTGCAAATATATCTGCATTTTTCTCTTACGGAGCTGGGTGTGGCCCTAACCTTGATTGAGGAGGACATCCTGGTTATGGCATCGAATAACTTTTTTACCTTGAACGCTAGTAAGACGAAAGCTATTCTGTTTGGGAATGTTTAGTAAACAACATCCAGACGAACAGTAACATTGAACTATCTCTCATTCCTATCAAACTTTCAAATCAAGTCATTAATCTTGGCACTCTTACAAGCACTCTCAATTGGTTTGAGCACGTTAAGGACCTTTTCTACAAAATGAACGGGGTCTTGTGATGCTAAAAGTACCGTAAGCACAGTCTCTCGATCTCACTGCGCGTTCAGCTGATGACCTCTCTGATCTTTCCGTTCTTTGATTACTGCTCTGCGGTGTCCACGGACTTGACCGGTCAGCAGAAACTGAAAATTAGGCGGACGATAAACGCATGCGTTTTATCTTTAATTTGCCTTGATGATCACGTTTCTTATTTCTACGATGACTGGGAATGGCTGCCCTCAGATGACAGAAAGGACTATTTAAAGTTGCTTAATTTACTCGATTCTAAAGGATACTCCATCGTATCTTACTAATGGGCTAAGGTTCTGCTTGAGACCTCGTGAGATATTTTGTGTCTCCCCTCTTGATCTCGTAGTATCGAACTGCAGAACATTATTATATATTATATTAGCTTATTAGCATTCTTTTGCATACGCAGCTCCTCGCTTTGGAATTCTCTATCTAGAACGATCAAGGAATTTGAATCACTCATTTCTTTTCGTCATGCTCTCTTGTCATCTAAGGAGTCGCATCGTGTGAAAACTCAATAGGGCTGAAGTACTTTAACTTCTTTAATTTCTTTCTCTATTCTTTTCTTTTATTTTTACCTTTAATATATTTTTATTATTATTCTCTACTGTTATTATTATTCTTTATTATTATTTTTTTTTATTATTGCTATTATTATAACTATTACTCTTTTATTTTATGTTATTGCTATACATAGTTTATAATCGTTATTTCTGTTGTTATTATTACTATTATAAATAACATCGTTGTACTTAGAGGGTTTATCCTAGAAAACTGAAATAAACACTCAATCATTCGATCAATCAATCTCTCAATTCAATGACCTCTTTTTCTCCTCAAAGAGTAACGGAGATAATATGGCCAAATCACGTCATATATATGAATCTCAAAACTCTTAGGTAATTAACACTGAAATTGGCAAACGACAATAGAGGTATCATTTCAGACTTGAAAGTCACGTAAATAACATGTTCTCAAAGTCAGAAAGATTAATTACACGTTTGTAAACACAAATACTTTGTAATTATACATATATTATATACACACATATTATATACATATATATATATATATTTCTGAGTAGATTATTCAGATAAATAACCTTCTCTTGTTCTCTGTTACAGATGTAGCGTGCGTGGCATGTAATGTCTCGCAGTTGTATCATAAAATATCTAGAATTGACATTTCCGTCGAACCATTCGATTACGTGATAATTTCGTGTAAACCAGTTGTTTTCTCGTCTTATTCTCTCGGGTAAATCACCAAATGGATAAAGCGATATCACAATCCAATGTCCGATGATCGATGCATTAATCACAAGAACTGCGACTTCTTTCGGAATAAAGTTTTCTTCGACATCGCGAAAATCTTGTCGATGACTATATCCATTATGATATTCGAATTTTCGCTACTCTTTCTACGTCACGAAACATCAGTGCCGGTGTCATGAGCAAGACTGAAGCTTTTTCGTCATTTTGCGTGCAATTAGATGGGAACAAAATATGTAGCGGGGGAAAATAATTTTCTCGCGGCATAAGGTTAACTGAAAAAGTGGACAATGACTTGACGCGAGGAGTCGATTTCTAAAACGTTATCAAACTCGATATAGACAATACAATTAATAATCACGGAAAGAGCTTTTTCAAATCTCACTTCTAATTGTAAGCTTCCGTGTTTCACGAGATTCCAATGCCCTGCGTAATTAGTGGATAAATCTGGAATAAGGTCGAAAGCGAAGAGAGTGTAACGTTGGCGTGATCGTCTCTACTTATAGAATTACCCTTATTCAGAAAGTGAATGCCGGTTCTCGAGAATAATGTGTGATAAGGTTTAACGTAGAACGGCTCGTCTTTAGAAAAATTTGACTGTAACAACCTACTGGGGATTTGCATGTCATCGGTGAACAGCGAAAAAAAATTTATTCCGTAATTTTTGAAATTAAACAGTTAATTTGAAATTAAATTTTCTATTGCCATTAAACGCCTTGTTATCGACAAAGCCGATTATTATTCATTTCGGGAGCTGTCCGAGTATTACATTGTCTATTGATTCCCCTACGCCGACGTGTATCATGAATGTTTTAATTTTGACTCTCGTAAGGGGATATTTGGCGGTAGTTTTACTCAGCATTCTAGCGTGAGCGAGTAACACACCCGGGCTTATTTTTGCTCTTCTTACAAGTAAACTGGCATCGAGAATATGTATTTTTGATATCGTTTTACTCTCCATAAAGCAAAATGAATCTTCCGAACGTATGAGTCTCATTTCTTCCACTCCGTTAATTAAAAATTTATCTTGATTGAAAATCGCAGTGAAAATGACCTACGAGATCTAGCGCACGATTTCCTCGAATGTATTACGTCCGTCTCTTGAGTGCCGTATTTGGATTTGACGAGTCTAACGTGTCGTCCATATAATCGGGAATATCCGCGTCTCCTAAGCAAAAGGTTAGATGGAAAGTTTTTGCGAGTGAAGCATAATTTAATAACGCCTCGCAGTAAGCGCAAGCGTTGTTTATTAGCGACATGAATTTTTGATTGAAATATATACGTCGATTTGGTTGAACATGGAATGCAGTAAATGACGGGTCCTACTCTTGTCATGACATCGGGTGTGGCCGATGTGCTCTCCCCGCGTTCACTTTCTACGCGTATGTGAAGGTTCAACATGATGTGAGTGAGATCCAGATAATCTTCTCCATATCCGGGTATGACGAATTTTATGGGCGAGTCCGCGAGTGAAGTTACGGGTTTGTAATAAATCCATTGCGAACTCTCAAAGCTGGTTTGCGTAGAAGGTAGAGAGAAGAAATCGAGTTCGCTCTTTATACACTCACTCGAGTGGGTATGAAAAAAGACATACTTTTTTTCCAATCACAAATTCCTATCTCAATTAAGAGAATATATCGGATATGTCACGTTTCTTGACACGATGTTTCTTAGCGGATGGTTTTTTTTTTGGTTTTTCTTCTTGGAGCGCAAATTTTCTTTTTCTTTTTCTGTCGTCACTTTTTTGCTCTTCTTCCCTGTGGTACTTCTGATTTTCTAATTTTAATGATTTTCTTTTGACTGCCCGATGTCGTTTACGTTGCACGATACGTCTATTTCGATCACCGATTGGAAACTGAAGCGCTGCGAATTTTGCGGATATTTTATATCCTGATCCCTTCATCAAAGAACTTATTTTTTCTTTGGTTTTTCCCTTCAGATTACTCCTCGATTCCGCGACTTTTGACCGCTTCCTTTAAAGGGATGCTGGAGCGAAGGCTGAAGTTAATCAAGGTCGATATTACAGGTTTTTATTTCCAATGTATAAGATGTTTACGCCCCCTGAGTTAATATGATCAGGAAATTCGATCGATTAATTATCGATATTTTTATTCCGTTTCCTATATTACCATCTTAGCAGGGACGTGTATTAGGGTCGGTTCCACAAATGTAAAATTTATTTTGGAAAATTTTCCAATTTTAGAATTGAGAAAAAAATAAATCGTAATTAAAGTTGATTTTGTATTTGTAGAATCGGGCCTTAGAAATACAATTGTATTATGTACACATGCAGTGTAGATATATACGTGTTCCAATATATACCACCAGTATTAAAAATCTGTAATATACATAAAGTACAGATTTTTAATTTTAATAGTTATATCGATACGAAGCCGTAATAGCACTTTTTCCTTACGTCCAATGCCATTTTAGGTAATAATAATATAGTATCAATAAATGAATACGACATTGCACATACATAATATAATTCTTTTTCATGAATATCCATATATATATATATATATATATATACATACATATATGAAACACGTGTCCATATATTGACAATAATATATGTTACATCTTGACTAAATCCTAAAATGATATTGATCATAGGAAAAAGTGACACTATGACTGTGTACCGATATTGACTACGAGTAATGAAAATATGTAATAGATTTTCAGTATTGACAGTATACATTGACACATGGCTCTAACAGCATTTTTCCTGTCGTACAATGTCATTTCAGGTCAGGATGTGATATGTATTAGATGTGATATGTACTATATTACATAGATATATTACACATATAATATATGTAGCTATACCATTTTTTGCTATGTTTAATAAAAAGATGTAGAAGTTAATCATGTTAAAATATTAGTGTACTAAATATAATACACATATAGACAATATTATACAATATTCCATACATGTATACTATAATGTGTGAATATACATACGTTGCAAATAGAAGTTACCAATGCTAAGCTATTTATGCTTTCCCTATATTTAAATATTAAAATTGTATACATATATAAAATATATTATATATATATATATAATGCATATATATATACACATAAAATGAGGATTTATCAGAGGATTCGTAATTTGATTATTTTTTTTAAGATGTTACGTCTGATCACATCTTTGACTCTCGTTAGCTTTGATTTATGTTAGTTGTATGTATATTCTGATATTGAAAATATAAAAGCATATATCACTAATATCTGTATATTTGACCATAAAAAAAACATATTTCTTTTTATTAAACGTAGAAAAAAGAGGACATCAGTACATCTTTTTGTTACACGTAACAAAAAGAGATGAAGTAGCTACACACGTATGTGAATTAGAAATATATTTTATGTTTTGTAATGTGTGTACATCATAATGCACATAAAATATAATTCTAATATTCACTAATGTGTCTATATTATATCTGCATGAAAAGCTAAGTATGAGTAACTTATATTTCTCTTTTATGAGCCTACTACAATAAGCCATTAGTTACAAATCAGAAGTCAGAAGCTAAAAATTGATCAATCACAGTCAATTTTTAGCATCTGACTTCTTATTTATGGCTGATTTGTGGCTTATAATTGTAAAAGGTCCATTAAACATAATAAAAAAAGATGGAATAGCTACATATGTATGTGCAATCTATTTACGTATTGACAATACATGTTACATCCCAAGTTAAAATAGCATTGGGAATAAAGGAAAAAGTGCTATTACATTACACGTGTATACATGTATTTCAAATACATGGTTGCATCCGAAGATATATCTAAGTCACAGTCAGAGTGTATTTAGTAAAAATATACTTATTGTAACTTGCTGTTAGTCAACGTACACATTGACCTATAAGTGTACATTTGCTAAAACACTTTGAATATGATGACTTATATACATTTCATAAACGTATGAAAATTATGCATGTGACCATTGACTGTGTAATATATGTTATATATACAGGGTGATTCAAAATGAATATATTATCCTTGAAATGTCATATTCCTGACTTAATTCTAAGACGATTTTTCCTTTGTCAAAATTTTGTCAAAAGCGTAGTTTTTAAATTATAATAAGAAATAATTAGCGAGTGACAGGGCGCGTAGAGAAGGTAGCCAGGAACGGCGTTTCTCACTGTCCGACGCAGACCGTACGGGGGACCCTCGTTACGATCAGATGACCGCTAACACGCATGCATATGCGATCGCATTCTCTCTCTCTCTCACACACACACACACACACACACACACACACACAAAAATTACCTTGAAAAAGTTTGATGACTTCGACATGCTGCAGCTTGACAAACAAGAAAAACTTCCATCGATCATTGATGGATCACGTACAGCTCCAAACTTTTGTCACTTAAACTTCCATTCTAACAAGTTTAGAAATCACTCGTTGCCATTGATGACGCAAATCGAGTAATCATTAAAATACTTTGTTTCTTATAAAACGCATCATTTCGATACATTTGCGCTCAGCGTACAGCTATTCATTAACTTGAAGAAAACGAAGTATTTCAATGATTACAAAAAATTTATTACTGTATCTCTATCAGTTAAGTGTCCGTTTTACTACCGATGGTCCATTTTAACTATTATCAATTAATCATTCGGTAATTGAAAATTACTCGAAGAAAGATAATCACACGCCACGTTTATTCGACGATAACATGCACTCGATTTTAATAGAGAATCTGTTAGTTAATTATTATAAATCACTGCCGATTAATTATTCGTCGACTGAATATCACTCGAAGAAAAAAGCACACGATTGTTTACTAACACACGACGCGTTCACTCAACGATAGCAAGCAGTTGATCGATTTTATTGGTTATGTTTGTACTAGCGCTGTCAAAACACGGACGTCTCAGTCAGAATCGAATCGATATCGGTTCGATATCGTTCGATGTCGAAAGCATCAAATCGACATCGAATCGATCAATATCAAAAAATCAATATCAGAATATTTCATGTTATGTTGTATATGTTATGTTGGAGGTCGATGCCCCCTCCGCGATCCCTGCCGCGAATCGCAATGCTACGTGGATCGCAAGACGCACGTGCTCCGATTCGCGGCAAGGGTCGCGGAGGGAGCATCGACCTTCAGCAAAGATCGTATAAATACGAAACGATCGATACGTCAATCAATAATCCCTCGATCGCTTGAAGCGAAAGATTCTCAAAGGCAAGAAATTCATAGAAGCGAGAGATTTCCAGAAGCGAGAAAGATCTTCCATGTGTCATTCTCTATCAGGACGAAAATATGGCCTACACAAATGAAGAATATTACGATATGCTGATGGGTGAGTGCCACGGACAGCATTATCCTGCTGCAAAGCGGTATGTGGAATTGTATCCGAACCGTCAAAGACATCCATCAGCCACTGTCATACTCCGAGCGGCTCAAAGATTATATGAAACCGGCAGTATCCTATTAAATAATCACGACGTTGCTAGAAATCGTGTCGAAAGAAATTTACGAAATACAGAAGAAATTATTCGAGCTGTTGAGCGAAATCCTGAAACGAGTATTCGGGTTATTGCTCGGGAACACGGATCATCGTATTTGACCGTTCAAAGGATATTACAAGAAGAAAAATGGCATGCTTTTCATTATACACGTATGCAACAGTTACGACCAGAAGATTATCCTCTAAGGAAAACGTTCTGCGAAAACTTTTTAAGAAGAGTAGATCGAGATCCAAGATTTCTATCTCGAATAATATTCAGCGATGAATCGCTATTTACGCAAGAAAGAATAATTAATTCGCATAACATGCATTTATGGAGCGATGAAAATCCCAGACTTACGCAAAATAGAAACTTCCAAATTCGTTGGAAGATGAATATCTGGGCAGGAATTATTGGAACGCAGATTAATATCTGCCTTCATGGTCCAGTTATTCTTCTAGATATTTTGAATAGCGAAACATATTTGGAATTTTTAAGGGATAATCTATCAGATTTTTTAGAAGAAATCCCATTATTCGAGAAAAGCAAGATCGTATTTCAGCAAGACGGTACGTGGCCACACAACGCTAGAATTGTGACGGATTATTTAAATCAGTAATTTCCTAGACGATGGATGGATCGATACGGCCCAATACGTTGGCCCGCAAGATTTCCAGATCTTAATTCTCTGGATTTCTTTTTTTGGGGATATTGCAAGGAATTAATTTATAAAAAGATCTTCACGAAGACATGGAAGATCTTGATACAAGATTGCGATATGCCGTATGGGCCATTGAAGAAGATGTGATGCAAAACGTGCAAAGAAATTTATTGAGACATATGAGAATCTGCGTTAGAATGGATGATGGACATTTCGAGCACCTCTTATAAAATTACTTTATCCATCACAATCAATCCGTTCTTTTTAGAGTGACAGCAATCCGCCCTTTTAAGGGCGACCAATACTTTCTTACATGGAATATCTCTCTTATGTAAAAAAGATCAAGAGATGGAGAGAACGTACAAGAAATATTATATAATAACTTATTTTGTAAAAGATTTAATAATTATTCACCGCAGACGCAACACTATCGTACAGCATTACATTTCATGTAATACTACTTAAGAAGCATTACTCTGTTTGGAAGAGAAATCAATGTCAGAAAAATCAATTATACAACATAACATGAAATATTCTGATATTGATTTTTTGATATTGATCGATTCGATGTCGATTTGATGCTTCCGACGTCGAACGATATCGAACCAATATCGATTCGATTCTGACTGAGATGTCCGTGTTTTGACAGTGCTACTACAAACATAACCAATAAAATCGATCAACTGCTTGCTATCGTTGAGTGAACGCGTCGTGTGTTAGTAAACAATCGTGTGCTTTTTTCTTCGAGTGATATTCAGTCGACGAATAATTAATCGGCAGTGATTTATAATAATTAACTAACAGATTCTCTATTAAAATCGAGTACATGCTATCGTCGAATAAACGCGGCGTGTGATTATCTTTCTTCGAGTGATTTTCAATCACCGAATGATTAATTGATAATAGTTAAAATGGACCATCGGTAGTAAAACCGACACTTAACTGATAGAGATACAGTAATAAATTTTTTGTAATCATTGAAATACTTCGTTTTCTTCAAGTTAATGAATAGCTGTACGCTGAGCGCAAATGTATCGAAATGATGCGTTTTATAAGAAACAAAGTATTTTAATGATTACTCGATTTGCGTCATCAATGGCAACGAGTGATTTCTAAACTTGTTAGAATGGAAGTTTAAGTGACAAAAGTTTGGAGCTGTACGTGATCCATCAATGATCGATGGAAGTTTTTCTTGTTTGTCAAGCTGCAGCATGTCGAAGTCATCAAACTTTTTCAAGGTAATTTTTGTGTGTGTGTGTGTGTGTGTGTGTGTGTGTGTGTGTGTGTGTGTGTGTGTGTGTGTGTGTGTGAGAGAGAGAGAGAGAATGCGATCGCATATGCATGCGTGTTAGCGGTCGTCTGATCGTAATGAGGGTCCCCCGTACGGGGGATCCTGCGTCGGACAGTGAGAAACGCCGCTCCTGGCTACCTTCTCTACGCGCCCTGTCATTCGCTAATTATTTCTTATTATAATTTGAAAACTACGCTTTTGACAAAATTTTGACAAATGAAAAATCGTCTTAGAATTAAGTCAGAAATATGACATTTCAAGGATAATATATTCATTTTGAATCACCCTGTATGTATAGCATATTTATATGTATAACATATATATTATATAGGGTGTTCAAAAAGACCCCTGATTTAGGAACTGAACATAAAGGTGACTATAACTATAATCGTAAAGGAATGTGAATTGTACTTTTATCGGCATGCATAGTACGCCAAAATATAATGCGTTGACCTATGACTATGATTCACGTTCTACGATTGAATTACGGGCATTCTTGTGCTATAAGGCCATTACATAACGTTTTTAGAAAAAACGTTTCAGACAAAAGTTGTAAGGTTTCGTAGAAGCTGTTTACTATTATAATATTCAGTTTTTTTTTCTTCATTAGTTTTTTTGTTTCAACCATGTCAAGCAATCAACTTTTGATTCCATGACAATACATCTATTCACATTTCTTTAATTGCAGACGCAAAATTCTACAAATTGATTCCGTAATTGTATTTCACCAAATTTGATAATTGAATGCCTCTACCAATAAATTAAAAATAGTCAGTCCACGATGAACACCTCTGACATTTATCTATAATTAGCCAAAGCACGATTTGCGGCTGTGGCATTTTGTTATAGCTCGCCAGCTCACGATTAACGCCTCTGGCAGTAAATTAAAAATAGTCAGCCCACGATGAATGCCTCTGACATTGGATCATAATTAGGCAAAGCGCAATTTATTGTTATATTATGAAATCCGATCCTCTCGATTTGCACGATACGTTTTTCGGTAGTCGCACAAGAAACATTGTTACCGATACGAAATTACGGGTACAGAGAAAATACGTTATGTAGACGTATGCTCTCTATATCCGTATGTGTTGAAAACTTTCCCATATGATCACCCCGGTATTTATATCAGCGAGGAGTGTAGCGAATTAATAATTAGGCAAAGCGCCAAATATTAAGTTTGACTCTGTTGAGGGTCTTGTACGGTGTAAAGTACGTCGTAAACTATTGTATCTCATCAATGTGTATGTTTTGAAATCATTTTTGCTATTATACGTTAATGAGAAAGATATATGATTAATATAATTTAATTAAAAGAAAATGAAATAATTTTAATTCATAAACACGATTGCCAGTTCTCCGTTTTTTTTTGCCAGGCTCGGTTGCTTGAACTAATATTTAATACTCCAGCCGATGACAAAAATTGGAGATTTTCACATCTGCTGAAGTATTGAATATTAGTCCAAGAAACCGAAGTCTGTCAAAAAAAGAAACGGAGAACTGGCAACCGTGTTTGTGATTTAAAATTCTTTCAATTTCTGTTGTTTCGATAGAGCGAGACAGAGAAAAAACAAAAACAGATAGAAGCTCCGATTGTAATCGGAGTCTTCGCGCCGAACTGGGCTCGTCTAGCAAAACAATGAGTCTGTCTTTGTCCTTCTCTCTGTGGTCGCTTGTTTCTAGCGACCGAAAATATTTTCTCGGCGATCTCAGCCGCTTGGCATGTATCATAAGGAAGAAAGAGACATTCTAGATAATACATAATTTTTATTAAATTATATTAATCCTTTGCCCTACGATTTAAGTTACGATGGCGCGTGCCATAATTAACAGCCTGAAACATGTTGTTTATGTTTGGCCCGATAGACGTACCACGGCTCTCATCAATGATACTTATGTTTGGCCCGATTTCTTTACCACGAGTCTCACACGATATTATAAGTGAAAGAGTTAATCATATACCTTTCTCATTAATATATAATAGCAAAAATGATTTCAAAACGTGATAGTTGACGAGATATAGTTTATGATTTTCTGTGCATTTTATGTACCACGTTCATTGAGGCGATCTGCAAAAACTCAACGTGGTTTCGGGCGTTAGGTGCGAGATCAGAATGTTGAGGATCCTATGTTTGATCTTGCTTTTTCCTTTTTATCATAATTTTAAAATAAATAACGTTATTAATGAACATATTACTCCAAATATATTTTTATAAAATTATAGAAATTATGTATACTTCAGTATGCTCGGAATTAGTTACACATTTCGAGCCAATTTCTGAAGTGCTGCCTATTTTTCCTTTACAACCGCTCAACAGTCGACGGCTGAACCGCTGGATCGCGCGCGGACGTGCATCTCAGCAGCGTCATAGTATAAGAAATATGCTGCTATGATACCTTCTAACATGAAAATTAACATGACAACATTTTAACATGAAAATTATCATGAAAATATTTTCCTTCTTGCATAATTGTTATTTTCTTAATAATAATGATTGAACATCATATTAATAAGTAAATACATTTTATTGAATATTATTTTATTAAAATATTACTTTACTATTTTTATGATACATTCGGTTTTCTTTCAAAGAGCTGCTGACCACGCTTATGTGCCACAAAATGTAATATCTTTTAATATAGAATACTGATAATATAGAATACTGATAATATAGAATACTGATAATACTTTATTATTATTTTTCCTCTCAAAAGAAAAAATTTTGACCAGGGCACGTTTATTGACATGGGTCTGAGTAGGTCGATAATTCAGATCATTTCAATGGTTCAGCAACGCACTTTTCATGACAGCGTCGCTGTCGGAATATCGCGGAACTAAAATACTGCTTGGTTTCATGGCTTCACGTCAATTTCATTCGTAATATATAAACGAAATTTTCTGATACTCTTTTCTCTTATACTAAAACCCCTACCTCGTTTCTAAAAGCATAGGATTGTTCGTTTAGGTTTTCCGTAATTCGCCAGCTATTTTTTATGAACGTGCAAGATCTGAAACTCTTACATGCAACACATATTGTGACGTGTTGACTACAGAAGCCGATAATAAAACTGTAAGTCTTCAATTTTATTTCATTTTTCGTATTCAAATGTAGCTGGCGAATACTATTGCGTCGATACTTTAATTGTGAAGAAGGCTTTTTCAATCTATAAACACAATTAGAGAAAAGAATCTTTAATAATTAATGATAAAACAGAACACTCCAGCATCCCCTTAAAGAGAGAAATATTTTAAAAATCCACAACTTACCAAGTGATACAACCACGGGGATGTTGCGCTCATTACGAGTGTAATCCCGTTCGGCCTCGATTCGTACACTTCCTAGAAAATTAAATATTTTTGTAGATTATCTAATTCAATTTGCAATTTAATTTCTAATTATTTTTTTTATTATTTTCCAACTTACGTACTGGTACGACTTCATTAATCGCTTGTTCAGCTGGACGTCGTCGTTTCAAACTATGTCGGCCTAATGGGTGTCCTCCACGATGCGGAATCGCTCGGCCTACAATACAGTTCGAAACTACGAAACAAATGTTAGAATTTAATGAAGCGAATTTTTAATAAAATTTTCTTTGATTTATTTCAAAAAATATATTGTTACTGCTTACCTCCAGCGCGACGCTTGAAGTCAGCTATGTAACCTGCAGCATTGTCTTCTTCGTGATTAATGCACTCACGTACTTCTAAATAATGCGAGATTATTTCCATTAATCTCGTATCGCCGCCGCAATGCCCCAGCATAATGCACAACAATGTACTAGAGCACTCACTCGCAAAACACTCGAAGATGAATAATTTTTCTCGTCTTTTTCTGACAACTTTGTCAGATAATCAATTGCAACTAACTTCTGATTCAAGTTGCAAATGACGATAAAGAATTTTGCAAGCGCTCCCGAAAAGTCCCATTTTTATCTTTCACGAAACTATTGATTTTATAATTTCACAACGAAAATCAACTCTTGACAGAAAATATCAACGTAAGACTAATCTTTAACTCACTCGATACGCGCTATTTATACGCTAGTGATATTCATGAAAATTCCTAAAGAAGGATGAATCAATAAAAATTTCTAGTCACGCTATTGGCAAGTAGATTTTGACAATTTTTCCGATTTTCCTTCCTTTTACGTAGAGATTTTCTCGAACAATTTTCAGAGAGGAAGATGATAAAAACTCTCTGGTTACAAATAATATTCTAACAAATCTTGACAATATAAAATTAACTCCCTTCCTCGCATGAGCATCACTCCCTCGCTCGTCTTAGGAAATCTCTTTCCTCTCACTTTCGTTATTATCTCAGAAAAATTTTTGTCGCATGCTTTTTTGTATTACGATATTCTTATTATCGGAGTAACTCAAATTTAATCTTTCCTATTTTTTACCGTTTTTTAGAAAAATTCTGACATACTATTAGTCTACGACAAACAAAAATAAACTTTTTCAATGAAGAAAAAACGAATTTTATTCTTATAGCAGTGCTTGATTTTTATTAGATTTCTTTTGAGGTGAGAAAGAAAAATCGTGAACTCACTGAACATAACTCTCGTCACTTAAATTTTTTTCTTGACTCTCGTTATATAAATTTAATTTTTTATGTTATATAAAAAGATTATGAAGGTTAAAAAATAATTTTTCTCAGGAACTTTTTCTTTCGTTAGAAAAGAATTTTTTTAAACATTAAGATTGCTTTTTTGCTCGGATTAACTTTCATGCATATTCTTAGTTCCAGTCGTGCTAGTGAAAAATATTTTTAAAATTTATAAAAAATAAATTCGACGTTAGAATATTTTTTTTTACTTTGACGAATTATTTTCAAATACAGGGTCCGGCAAAATGATCTCCCACATTTTAATCTTTAATAAAAACGCCATTGTAAATGCTATTTAGATTTTATTTTTATTAACTGAAAATTTATGCTATGCCATTTGTTTTTATTGAGTTTTGAAAATTACAGAGTCCAAGTGGCGACCATTTTTTTCGATACACATTCGAAGCTGATTTCTAAAAGTTTCCATCACTCGAGCAATAATTTGAGGCGATATTTCTATAATTTCTTGGCTTATTGCTGCTTTCAATTCGTCAATGGTTCGGGGGTGGTGTTGAAAAACCTTCGCTTTCAGGTAGCCCCAAAGGAAAAAGTCGCATGGGGCAAGATCGGGTGAACGCGCAGGCCACCCAACGTCTTTACGTAACGAGATTTGCGTCGTAATCACAAATTCGTTACTTTTCATAAATGTTTCGATAACGAAGGTACGATGCTCGCCCGTCCAATTCATGACGACAACTGAAATGGCAAGGCGCGAGCTACCAACCGACTACGCTAAGCTCCCCCTTTCTTCAGTGGTTCGGGGACAGTGGCGGTGCAAAATATGGGAGATCATTTTGCCGGACCCTGTATAATAGTACGAGAAGTAGTAAGAGAATATAGGACTCATGAGCACATACCTAAACGAAAATAGCAAAATCAAAGTAAATCCTAGCTCATTCGTAAACATATTTGTCAGCTTCACCTCCGCCTATGGTGCGAAAACTATACTGGTGACACGCAAGGAAGATAAAAATTTTCCAAAGGAGACTTCATCCGCAAGTACGCAAGCAGAACCAGCACAACCGCCGACGAAGAAAAGAAAGATATTACAGCTCACGCGCTTCATCGCGTGACTCGGAACGCATCCTTATACTTCAGTGCTAGTGAGCTGCAATGGTTAGAATACCTGTCAGAAGAATCGTATACCGAGTGTATTAGAGAAATAGATATATACATGAATATCGTGTCTCAATATATAGTTTTTTATTTTATAAAATTATTTGTAATCATTAAATCCTAAAATTTTTTATTATTAACACAAATTAAGATGGCTAATGATTAAGTTTGACAATAAAATTAAAAACATTGAAATCAATACATTAATTTAATACATTTAACACAAGAAAATATGAAATACATAAGAATAAATATATATTTAACATTAAAAAGTTTTTATCTTCAGCAAATTTGCGTTATAATAAAAATAAAATATATAATGAAATCACTATTTTAATCATTAACCCTTTTATTGCAACAAGATTGATTATGGAACTTACAATTAGTGCAAAAAAACATTATCCCATCCAGGATAATATTTTTCTTAATAAATATCTGTTTAAGGTGATAAGATTATTAACATTATTATTACATTGACGATCATTAGTATTATTATTTTAGCTTCAATTCATAAATGCTGATTGCATTTCAAGTTGGAATAAAGGTGACATTTCAAATACTGACGCTCGACACTCATTTTCAGCATTAAAATAAGTCACGTTACTTTAATCTTCCAATTATATAAATTGCACATTGATTACTGTAAAGCTTGGTACCTTTCATGCTGAAAGTTTAAAATTTACAGTAATCAGTGTACAGTTTACATAACTGGAAAATTAGCCATCCAGATCTATTCTCGATCATATTGGCCTTTCTTTACCTATTTAATCTATTCATACAGCACGGTCTAGTTTAACTATACTAGTTATTACTATATTGGCAAATATTGCACATATAGGTATGCAATTGTAGGAGTAAATAATTTTT
This sequence comes from Acromyrmex echinatior, assembly GCF_024713525.1. NCBI lineage: Eukaryota > Metazoa > Arthropoda > Insecta > Hymenoptera > Formicidae > Acromyrmex > Acromyrmex echinatior. Next base: position 2,698,269 of record NC_141858.1, on the reverse strand, counting down.
TAATAGCAATATGATTCCTTTTACTAATTGTTGCTGCGAGTGACTCAAAGGGTTCAAGTTTTGACTAATTGAAGTAGAAAACATTGATTACCTAAAAACATACAAATATAATATTTGCTAAAGTAATAAGTTAAACTAGACCGTGCTATATAAATAGATCAAATAAAAGAAAAGCCAATAAGATCGACAATGGATCTTGATAGCTAATCTTACAGTTATATAAATTATACACTAATTACTATTAATCCAACATGAAATGCAGCATTCACTGAAATTACCCAGATAACTAAGCGTGATTTAGCATATTGAGCAAATTGATGCATTGTATGAATTGTGTTATATTTGACATACATTTGCTGACATTAGAATAAAACATATTATAAATGTAGCAATATGATTGCTTATGTATCAATCAGTTGATGAAATTTTAGAAATAAACGATTAGGAATAGCTATATGTTATGCTGTCGACAAGATCACAGCAACATAACACGAATGAATGATGATGATAATCATTCTATTTTGAGCATTATGATGAACATTATGATAAATATGACGGCAACAAAACATATGTAATGATATCCATCCGTTGTTGCATGTGTGTCTTCAAGTTATGAAGTTTTTTAATTAATGTCGTAGTTTGTTGCTAACAAAATATTATCATGAAAATCACTCATCCGCGAACATTGCGCATCTCTGCCGATAGAGGACCACAGCGGAAATGCATTAAATGATAAATAAAAATCACATGGGAAAGAAAATAATAAGCGCAGCATATCGCATGTAAAATCAGTTCCAAAGTTGGGCTTTAATATGGAAGTACTCGTATTTAGCGACTGAGAATTAAATCCAATAAAGAAATTGCATATAGTAATTAATAATCAGAAGTCCTTTTATTAATTGTATCGCGTATCAATATGTTCACAGATTTATCCATGCACTTAATTGATTTTTACAAACGTATCTATTGGCTCTACTATTAATTATTGGCACTACTATTAATAAGTGCCAATTAATTATTCGACTGAGAATTACAACAAAGAAGGAAACATTGCACGCGATAATCACAAATTCAAATTCCATCGCAAATCACGCCACTGATTTATACAAGTACTTGAACGACAAATTACGAATTTGTTAACTTTATTACTAACTTTAATAATTACAATAAAATACTACCGATTAATTATTTGTCGAAATTACTTGAGCGCGTTGTACATATACAACTCGACACGGACACGCGATATAAACAAGTCAATGAGTTAGATTGACAGCGTTAAATTGAGTGCGTTAGTTATTAATAAGGAGAATAAATGATGCTTACAGTGTTGCGTTGTGATCGCGGACACGAACGCACTCAGTACTGTAAGATGAGCGCTTTTAGTCGTAAAATATAAATTTTGTTTCTCGCGCTTTGTAACTAGCGGCGTTACAAACAATCCGCCATCATATGATTGGCTGCACTTTGCGATTAGCCCGTGGTCAATATCCTTACTGGACAAAAGGGGAGCAGCCACCGATAACCTTGACCTTGACATATGTTGTCAAGGTCACGACCCCAAGTGACCTTGAACAAATTTGATCCGTTGGTCGTTAAAAAGTTATTAACAAAAAAAGTTTAAAAAATAAAATTTCTTTTCTATTACGCGAAACAAAAATTCTCGGCTTTAAAATATTTTTTACGATTTTCCACGCGAAGCGACTTTCACCCAGAATTGTATAGTCTAAAGTGAAGACTGAGCTATATGTATCCATTAAGTGATTTATCTGTTACAATAATTAAAATTCTTTATACATATCGAGTTTATTTAATTATTTTTATATTTGCCCTGTTTCAGGGGCGTACAACTCTCACCTCGACTTTCCCACCCATTAAATGAAAGTCGAAGGTGAGAGTCGTGCGCCCCTTTGTAAGGGAGAGGGGGGGTGGGAGTCGAAGATGAAAGTGTGTCCTTAAAGCAGAAGGGGAGTCGAAGGTAAGAGTCGTATGCCCCTAAGAAGAGGTGAGGATAGGAGTCGAATGTAAAAGTTGTACGCTCCTGAAGCAGGGGAGGGGGGGGAGGGAGTTGAAGGTGAGAGTCGTACACCTCTGAAGCAGGGAAAAGGGAGGATGGGAGTCGAAGATGAGAGTCTTGCATTTTAGATTGTACAATTCTGAATCGCTTCGTGTGAAAGTCGTGCGCCTCTAATGCAGGGAGGGGGAAGAAAGTGGGATCGTGAGACTTTATTTTTCAAACTTTTTTTTGTTAATAACTTTTTAACGAAGGATGACGGATTTGTTCAAAGTCACTCGGAGTCGTGACCTTGATAACATATGAGGCGGCTGCTCCCCTTTTGTCCAGTTTTACCCTGGATTGGCTGACTTATGTCAGTGGCGTCGAAGAAAGTGATTGTAGCGATTTTTTCGCGAAACCGAGTAGTTCGTTACGAAAACTAGAGAGGATAAAATAATAAAAAGCGATAGTGAAGTTGATAGTGAATTTCGTGTGATCTTCCTTTGCAACGGAGACAGAATTGTACGCCCTTTCCCAAGGAGTTCCTCAGAGTATCCCTCCTTCGGGTTAATCCTGACCCTCTTTTTAAACGCCATAATTCTTAAAAGAAACTACGTTAAACTTATTGCCTTACAGCATCCATTTTTCAGAAGTGGGATTATCCACCTCTATTTTGTCGTGCCATATTCAAGTACGAAGAGACATTCCCTTTTACGTCCGGAAACACTGTCGAAGGGCCATATCATTGCTATAGTGATTCGATCACGAGTCGATTCCAGGAAGTCTAACCGCCATTACGGGACATTATTCTCTTAAGTGTGTGCGGCCAGATACTTGTTTTTTATACGACGCGATCGTGTCGTATAAAATATCACGTGATTAACGTGTGACGATGCTCATCGTTAGTAGTCCTTTCGTTCAACGATCTTAAGAAGAAATTAACGGACCTCGGTCTACTCGCTATAGTTAACCGGGAAAAATGTATCGACACTCTTGCGGGCCATTATAAAAGGTTGCGTGCTGCATAAATACAGCTATGCCAGGACCCTCTCAAGGGACAGAAATACCGACCTTTAGCCATCAACCAACACATATCTCCGACAGATTAAGGGATACGATGACACAAGACCCGTCATCATTAATTCCGCAGAGTTCGTTAGAACAATTGTTATTCGAGCTCACATAAGAGATTGCGCAACAACAATTGTTACTTGCGCAGCTATTAAGAGACAGACAGATAGTTAATATTATGTCAAATACTTCAATGGATTTGGGATCTGGTAATGATCATAACTCAGAAGTTAAGTGCAGTGTTCTGTATATTGATTCTTATAAAGACAAATTCCATACGTCCTAAGCAAGATGTCCAATGGAAGAAATCACGAACGCTCCTGCTGTCCATTAATTTCTCCCAGTATTGGCTACTGTTTCACCAACACAGGCTATTACTCTTTTGGCCTCACAAATATCAATGTTTTATGGTGCAGAGGACGACGACGTGGATCGTTGATTATATAGAGTTAAGCACGCTGCTGTTATTCATGGGGTTAATGACAGTATAAAACTACTAGCCGCAATCAACAAATTGCAGAAACTAGCAAGAAATTGATACGATATAGATAGTGAGTCCATTATGGATTCGTCTTCAAAGAGGCTCTCATCAGAAGATAATATCTTTTACAATGGTGATGCAGAAAGCGGACGCCTATCGTTGGAATTTCTCTAAGGAAAGTTTCATGGACTATGCCGCGAAGAAGATTAAGCTATTTCAACCTATACAGCTTGAACAAAGAAATATTATCAGTTTGTTGAGAGGAATCAATAATTTCTCTATTAAAAGTGCTGCTGCGTCGATCAACGTTGAAACAGTCAACGAGTTCCTAGAGAGAATGTATTAATTGATCAACATGTGTGTGTGGCTACACAGAAAAAAATCATTTCTCTCTCTGGTGAGAAAAAAGAAAATAAAAGAGTTACGCCTGATTCATCGACGAAGAAAGCAACTCAATCGAAATTCAAATCAGATGTCTTATGTGTTTATTGTAAAGCGAAGGGTCATACCAAAACCGATTGCTGGAAGGAGAAACAGAAGGAGAATATCTCCTCTAACATACCAAGCAACAATACCGCAACCGTGGAGAAGATCGCTAAAACGGAAAACACATCGGCCAAAGATAACACAACTGAAGCGTCAACGGATGTCGCATGCGTTAAGGACAAAAAAACGTCACAAATTCAAATTAATCAATAGTTGAGATTAATTCCGTTGAGGAAAATAAGTGTAGTCTACTCTTATTGACACAGGTAGCCCAGTATCATTTATACAAAAGTCAGTCTGTAAAATCTTTTTCGGTCAGAATTTTCCTTATAACGTAACTAATGTTAAACATTTACGCGCATTAAACGTTTCGCAAATCAAAGTCATTGGCCAGAAAGAAATTAATATTCGATTGTCCGTGTTACTGGAAACGTCTACTCAAGTTACATTTCAGATTATTGATAATGATAATTGGTCTACATATTTAGTGCTTGGTACAGATTTTTTGTCTCAAAATGACTTAACTCTGATTTTCAAGCCGACGGATAGAAAGTCTGAGGATAATTTAAAGCTGATAAACAAAGTTGCTTGAGCGGATATAATTGAGGAAGATGATTTTCCTATTGTTCTTACAGAAGTTAAAACTGATTTTGGCCATGATGTTGATAAGCGAACGTATAATATTCTAAAGGAATCATGATATACCGATAAAAAAACGAGAAGAGCTTGAACCGGAACACAAAGATAATTACAAAGATAATTTGATATTTGCATATGCTCCTCGGAAGTTTGCATGGATCGAATGGAAAATTGCAGATTCGTGAGATTGTAGAAGATCTGTTAAGACGCGATATTATTAAAGAAAGCTATTCGAATGAAAAATTATGATTATGTGTGGATCTTCGTCCTCTAAATAACAAGATAGTGAAACAGAAGTATCCTTTTCCAGTCGAAGACTGCCTAGCGCGATTAGCTAACAAAAGCGTTTTTACGCTTTTAAATTTAAAAGAAATTTTCCACGCTATTATGATATCTGCAGAATTTACTAAGTACTTCTCTTTCGTCACCAGATGGACAATATGAGTATGTGAAATTATCGTTTGGATATTCGAATCCCCAACAAAATTCCAGAAGCGGTTATGAGGACGCGTCTTAGGACTATTAATACGTCAAGAAGGTATTAGTCTATGTGGACAATATTTTAATTCCGACTGAAACCGTTGATGAAAACTGAAGATTTTGTCACCCTGTTTGTATCTGCTAAAGCAACTAACGCTTTTGAAATAAATTATAAGAAATGTCAATTTTTAAAAAGAACAGTCGAATACTTAGGGTATATTTTGACCAGGGAATTACCCCGATCGAGCGGCATATAGAAGCCATCAAGAAATTTCCAGTGCCTAGGAATATGCACGAGCTTTAGAGATTTTTGGGTTTAACTTTTTCCAAAGATTTGTACCTAAATTTGCCGAGATAGTAAAATCACTTTAATCGTTACTTAAAAAGACATTCGAGTTAAATAAGCAATGTATAATAGCATTTAAACAATTAAAATCATTATTTGTTACCTTTCCATATATAATCCGCGTCGCGAGCGAAATTGCACACGGATGCGAGTTCAGTCGCTTTAGTGGCAATTCCTTCTTTAAAAATAAGACTCAGGTTTATGGGCGGCAATTATATTACCTACTATAGTTAAGTGACGAAAACGCTGCAGTCGAAAAAGCTGCTATCATTCGTTTGAGCTTGAAATGTTAGCCGTGGTAAAGCAATCGAAAGATTCCATATTTATTTATACGGTGTTAAATTTACAGTGGTTACCGATTGCCATGCAATTGTCAACAAAGCAAATTTGAATCCGCGTATTGCGCGCTGGATCATGATAAACTCGTTTGCAAAGTTATGACTTTAATATTCAACACCGACAAAGTAATAGGATGATGCACGTGGATGCTTTAAGCCGCATCGTAACTTCGATTGAAACTATTCCGCTTGAAAAGGAATTACAGTATCGGACCTACAAATTCATGCGATCTTAGATCAATTCGAAGAATCAGAACATGACAAGTTTGCGTTAGTAGAAGGACTAGTATACACAAAAAAGATGATAATAAGCCTTTTATGTACCCGACTGTATGGTAACAAATATTTTGCGTGCATATCATGATAATAATGCCCATTGCGGAATCGAAATAGTAATACAGGGAATACGCAATGACTATTTGTTTCCATCTATGCGCAAGTATAGTCTTATGTGGACAATTGTCTGATATGCCTCATAGCCAACGCTTCAGTAAACGCAAAGAGGTTGAATTATATCTGGAAGAGACCCCCAAGCTTCTCATACATATATATATAGACATATATGTCATTGATAGAATTTACCAGTGGACGGAAGCATATCTTAGTATTATAGATAGATTCGTTTATAAAATTTACTTAGTTTCTCCTGGCAAGTTCTCGAGAGACGATTGAAAATATAATTCCGATTTTTAATGTCTTTGGTAATCCCAACACATTAATATCGGACCGTGGAACTTCGTTCACTTCTTCTGAGTTCTTTAAATTTATTCAAAGAAGAGGCATTAAACATAGATTAGTTGCTGTAGCTGCTCCTTGGGCTAAAGATTTAGTCGAATGTGTGAACCGTTTCTTAAAATCATCTTTACATAAGATTGTTGATGATCAACTTAATTGCGTTGATAGTTTAAGTGTAATTCAATACACTATTAATAATACCTATCATTCCACAATAAAGTGCTCTCCATCAAAGTTGCTTTTCGGATACGAAAAACGTAATCAAATTGATTCATCACTAATTCAGTTTCCAAGTAAATTAGCGGATTCTACTTTTCTTTTTCGACTCAGGAGCGATTGGAACAACGCGATCATTGTCGAGAGATAGCTAGACAAGCCTTCGATGAATTGAAAGTATAATAAAACATATTACGACAAAAGGCACAAAGTTCCCACAAAGTATAAAGTAGGCGATTACATACTTATCAAAGATACTAAAATCCGGTGAAAATCGAAAGTTGAAATCGGTTTATAAACCGCTATATATATGGTTACTAAAGTACTAAATAAAAATAGATATATCATACAGGACGTCTCAGGATTTAATAGGTCAGAAATCCTATAACTCCATTTTTTTCAGACCGACTTAAACTTGGATCAAACCTGTTTCTCCTTAAGCAGTTCGTATCGATCACTGTTAAAGACTATTAGACTTAAACGATTAATTAGTGAAGTTATTGTTAAGTTATTGTTTGTCTGAATATATATAAGAAATCCTTTTATCAAAGATGTATTATTATTTAAAGAAACATTTTTACAATGCGCGCCGGCATAACTATTAATGATCTAATAATTTGTTTATTCTAACTGGATTCTAACGATTATCCTAAGCCTATTTTATATCAATTTTATGTTACTTATGTACCTCAGTGATGGCCACACCTTATTGTACTTTCAGTTTATACTCGAGGACGAACATCTTTTTTAGAATGGCCGAGCTGTAAGACAGCACCTTTAGTCGTGAAATAGAGATTTTGTTTTCACGCTTTGTAACTAGCGGCGTTGCAAAACAATTCGCCATCGTCGCATACGATTGGCTGTGCCTTACGTTTGGCCTGTGGCCAATACCCTTACTAGATTGGTTAACTTATGTCAGTGGTGCCGAAGAAAATTATAGGGATTCTTTCGCGAAACCGAGTAATTCGTTACAAGAGCTCGAGAGGATAAGATAATAAAAAGCCTTGATAATGAATTTCGTGTAATCATTGTTTGCAACATAGATAGAGTTGTACGCCCTTTCTCTCCAAGAAGTTCCTCAGAATATTCCTTCTTCGGATTAATCCTGATTCTCTTTTTAAACACCATAATTCCTAAAGAAAACCACAGACTAGACTTACTGCCTTACAGTACTAACTTAACCCATTAACTTGTTTACATCGAGTCTCCGTGTCGAGTAGCGTATGTATAACGCGCTCAAGTAATTTCAATTAGTCGAATAATTAATTGGTAGTATTTTATTGTGATTAATAGGGTGCCGATGTTCGTGCACGATCCCGGAGCGCGCGCGGAAAACCATTGTGTGCGAGTGAATCGAATGCTCACTAAAATGAGACAGCAATATTTCTCGAGGAGGCAAATGGGATACAGGCACCGAAATCAATGCGCAAAGTGAAAAAACAAATTTAACTAAATACTTTTTTATTATTAATCATAATTTTATATATTTCATTTTTGAGTCTTCTTCAGAGACTTAATTCATTCTTTAACTTTAAACTTATTTTAAATATAAAAACAATTAATTATCAAAACTTCTTGTAGATTATTAAATTTGAAATTTCTTCTATTATTCTATAAAATGGATTTGTATTTTAAAAAGCTGCTTTCTACATCGCATAAAATAAGTGATGCGTAATTAAAAATAGGAAATATATCATAGACTTCTCATTTGAAATTGTTGATATCCTGTACTTTTTCCAAGACTGAAATTAATTTTTTTTTAATACATAATTTAATGTTATCTGATTCAAAATTATTATATATTTTTGACATTTTGTATTTCTTTTATTGCATCTATTATTGGAAGATTCTGAATCTTGAATTTTTTAAAAGAAATTATTATACATTTAAAATTGTTATAAATTATTTCTAATTTTTCCTGGACTTTCTTGGCTTTTTTAATAGCTACCGAATCATTCAGCAAAATTGAAATTATATTTTTAATTGCCGATAAATAATTTTTATATAGTAGCACGCTGCCTCGATCTAAATTCCCCAACGAGTTATAATTGGTGCAGGTGGTAAAGGAACAATTGGTAGCATTTTTTAAAATAACTCTCGATTTATATAATACAAATATTGTTTATGTTTGTTACTTTGCTCGTGTCGATTTATAGAATATGAAGTTATGTTATATAAGTACGTAGAACAACCCTTACAATAAAGTCGGTCCTGCTTTGTAAAAACATCATAAATATCTTTGTCAATTTTAATTGAGGCCAATATTTCCTTTAAAGATTTCGACATTTTGAGAAAGAAAAATGTTCTCACGCGATCTCGAATCAATACTGCAAAATACAAAAAAAATCTCCGCTCTTTGTTTATATTGATTAGGCCATGCGTCAATCAAGATAAGCGAGCTCCGAGTCTTCTCGTGAAATATTGTTATCTCATTTCAGCGAGCATTCGATTCACTCGCACACAGCGGTTCTCCACGCGCGCCCCTGGATCGTGCACGAATATCCGCCCTAGTAATTAATAAAGTTAGTAGTAAAGTTAGTAAATCCCTCATTTTGTCGTTCAAGTGCTTGTATAAATCAGTAGCCGTATTGGTTTGCGATGGAATTTGATTTTGTGATTATAGCACAATATTTCCTTCTTTGTAGTAATTCTCAGTTGCAGAATAATTAATTGATAAATATGTAGTTTAGGGGAGCTCTCCTTATAAGTTTAACCTTGACATATGTTGTCAAGGTCATGACACTGAATGACCTTGAAAAAGTAATCGGAAGTCACTCGTTAAAAAGATATAAACAAAAAGAAGTTTAAGAAATAACGTATATGATATGCCTTTTCCATATAAAACAAACATTTTCTGCTTTAAAGTATATTTTACTTAAAGTATAATATATAACTTATCACACAAAGCGATTCCTACCCCCCACTTCCCTCCTGCTTGGGGGATGCAGGATCGCTTTCATCTGAAGCGACTTCCACCCCACTTCTCTCCTACTTGGGAGCGTATAACTTTCATCTGAAGTGACTTCCACTTCAAAAAAAGTTATATAAGAAAATATAAAAGAAAGTCGTGCGCCATCAAGCAGGGAGGGAGGTGAGGTATAAGTCAAAATTTTCATTTTATATAGCAGAAATGTGATGTTATTTCTTAAACTTCTTTTGTTTATAGCTTTTTAACGAGTGACGTCCGACAGTTAAAATTTTCTCAAGATCACTCAGAGTCATGATCTTGACAACATAAAGTCATTGGGGGGTGGGAGGGGGCTCCCATAAACTACATATTTACCGATTAATCCGCAGTGATTAATAGTAGTGAGCCAATTAGTTTATGAAAATTAATCAAATGCGTGTATAAATCCATGAACGTATTGATACGCGATATAATTAATAAAAAATCGAAAACTTCTGATTATTAATTGCTGTATGCAATTTCTTTCTTGGATTTAATTCTCAGTCACTAAATAATTAATTGGTAGTAATTTGTTAGTGATTTGCACCGCTCTTGCTGTGATAATGGCGGCATGTGTTCACGCGTTTTCTCGAAATTCTCTGACTCGGGAAGCGTACCCGAAGGACATATGTCCCTCTTGTCTAGAAAACACTGTTATGAAACACTGCAGTATCGAGATATCTTGGTTGTCGGGAATGTGGATTCTCCCGTAAAATAACACTTTAATAACGTGATCTCACAAATAAATCAAACTTTATTGAATAATGGCCTCTCATGTTGTATAAACTTTCTTATTCGTCTCGAGTAGTCTTCTGGCGTCGACGCTAGCGTGATTTCGTTGGGGGAAGGGAGGGGGGGCGAGCGCCGTCGAAGAGCCGCGAAGATGGCTGAATGCGCGCAGTCGAGTCGCCGCAAGGCGGTTTGCGAACAGAAACGTCACCAAAATAGAGAATCTCGAAACGCGCCAATGTTAAATTATTATCAAACATATGCCGCCCCCATTGAAAGGACATACTTTCAAATTTTTCAAAGTTATTTTACATGTGAAAGGAAACATAAATATAAAATAATTCGCGAGGACGAACAGTAATCCTTGAACTGATGCGGATACATCTGATTTCTTACAATCTAAGCTAGGTGTGTGCTCGCAAAGAGCTCGTTTAAATAAATTATAAAATGATGCTGCAAGCGCAAAAAAAAAGAAAAAGAAATAGAAATAAAAATAGAAATAAAAATAGAAAAACGCAATCTTACATTACTAATACATATAAGGTAAGCAAACATATTACGTTTCTATCGGCAAAATAGCGATTTTAGACAGTGGTCTGGTAAATGAACCCTTGGTCATACAAATCGTGGCAGTGCGCACGACGCCATGGATCCTGGGTGGACTTCTGTGACTCGATCCAATAACTACTGGAGAAGTGCCAAGCCCTGCTGCTTGAGCAGCCATTTGATTAGGCTTCAACTGATCTTTTTTGCTGGTCTTCCATTTGAATCGCTTCTGCAACGTGTGCAGGTACTCCTGGCTACACCTGCGCCAAAAATATTGTTTTGCCTGTTCGACACACTGCCAACGAGTCTGTTTTTATTTACATTGATATTAGGTCGTGATAAGGAAAATTATTCAGGGCGGTGCCAACTAAGAAGCGACCTGGAGTCAGGTATATTAGATCTTAGCTCATGCTCATTTCGCTCATGCTCTTGCTCGATTATACGCTGGGTTAAGATATGATTCCGCTGCAGCAAGATGGAGTGACGCGCACTAAATTCCAAATTTGAGTTGGCCTGCCTCCTATTTGCATTAATCCGTCCTCGGAGCTACGATACGGAGTAGTGTACTGCTCGAAGCATTAAGTGTACGCTTCTTACATAATGCCTTGTGCTTCTCGGGAAAAGCCTCTGCGAGGATATGCACATAATTTGTAACACGATTGACATTTCTTGATGAGATACGGTTGTAGGATCATCCGGGCGATGAGAAAAACTTCAGACAGTACGTGAGAATACGACGGCTTTGTTAAGCTTTGAATGCTTGTTCAGCAACTTGTTTATGCGATCAGGGTTAATGACGATCGCGAAGCACTTGCTTTGTTCGGGAAGATTTTCTATGGAGCGCGTGAATTCAGAGTTAGGCCAGCGGTCGTCATTGAGTCCGCACCACATCGAACATGTTGCTAATTCTTGCGGGTCGAGGCCGTGCGATAAGATATTAACCGGGTTATCGTAACTTGATGTGGCGCCAATCGCTAGGATTGGTTACGCTTTGAATCTCCCCGATTCTGTGGGACACGAATACCGACCATCTTCGCGATGGCAAAACTATCCAATTTAAGACTGTCGTGGAGTCTGATAAAAATATTTGTATGCTGGTTAACTCGAATGACGATCTAATTTTTTTGATCGACCTAGCCAACAATAACGCCGCTGAAAATTCCAGGCGCAATAGAGATATCGTTTGAAGAGACACGACGCGAGATTTTAAACACAAAAGTTCGATGCGATATGTGTTGTCCTCGAGAACGCACATTAACATACGCTCCATATGCCTGTTGGCTTGCGTCACAGAATCCATGTATTTGCATCAATTGAGAATCCGCAATAGACTTGGCGTAACGCGAAATGCAGATTTCATTGATATTAAATAATTACGATTTGAGCTTAAGCCACCGCGATTGAAATTTTTGCGGAACCAACTCATTCTAATGGATGCCCAGCTGCCAGAGCTTCTGTAGAATTAGTTTTGCCTGAATAATCACAGGACCTAGCAATCCGAGAGGGTCAAAAAGTCTGGAAATTTCAGGAAATATGATTTGTTTAGAAACAGTTGTAGAGTCGTAATCAGATCTGTAAGAAAAATAGAACGTATCCTAAAATTGATTCTAGTGAATGCCTAACATGGAAGATTAGGCAATTGACGATGGAACTATCATGTTGATCTTTGATACCCGGAAACAAATCAGGGTAGCTAGATGCCCATTTACCCAATTTGAAAGCGCCTAAACGCAAGACCTTGATCGTCTCGTTCCAAATTGTTAGTGCTTCGTAAATTGTGTCAGCTCCTGTGAGCATCCATGTCATAAAAGTCTTGCCCAACACATGCAGAATCGCTAAGAAATTCATTTGCGTAATTCTCGGCTGGTACTTAAGGCATCGCGTAGCTAAAAATGAGATGGAAACCGTGTCGTACGTCACGGTGACGAGTTCATATGTTGTTACAGAAGTGGAACTATCTTGACAGAGAATACGTGTCTTATGTAAGGTCAGATGCGTCGAAGATGCTTTAATTTGCTTAAAACAAAGTAAGTCCCAAAAGTACTCTGCGCCAATTAGAATATCAATTTCCGATGCGATGTGAAATTGCGGGATTCTGAGGAATCTCGAAGGTACTTCGCCTCAGCGTGAAAGCTGAAAGCTTATCGGTGAGGTGTTCCATAACGATGCAATTCAATGAAATGCTGAAAGAGTTCGTGCGCGATTGCAATCGCATCTTAGCTACCTGAAACGATCTCGTGGCCGTTTTATTTATTCCCGAAATGGAAATGTCTGATGAACGCATTTTAATGCCGAGCGTTTTGATAAGTCGCCTCGAAACAAAATTAGCTTAGGATCCTGAATCTAAGAGACGCGGCAGGATCTACGAGAGCTCTTGTTGTCGTATACAAATACTACAGCGATTGATAGTATGATACAATTATGATCGGAAGACGTAGTGCTGTTTGTGACCAGAGCGGTAGAAAAACTGGCTGGCGCTAGTTCATCCGCAGCGCGATCGTGCATCTCCGAACTGTCAGACTTGACTGCGGCGGTAGCAAGATGCAGAAGTGTATTGTGCTTTAATTTGCAAATTTGCAGTTACCTGAAGGGCACTTATTTGACGTGCGATCAGTAGATCGTAAGCAATTGGCGCAAGTCTTGCGTTTCCTGATTTCGGCAATTCTTTGAAGAACGGGCAACGCTAAAAAGTTTTGACAATGATAAATGAAGTGCTCGCCCTTACAAAAATCACATTTTGCCTTTGTGGCCGCGACGCAAGATTGATACTTCGCACTAGATTGTGATTGCGATCGTGTATTTATGCCCTTTGAGGAAGCTGCGGAGGGTTTGCTGTTTGTTTCAAGCGTTTGAAATTGATGAACGATGAAATCTATGAATTTATTTTAAGGTAGACAACTCGGAGCCCGTCAGCGACAATTGCCACTCTCGCGATGTAATGCGTTGAGCTTGCTGCTTAAAATGTAAACTAATAGATCGTCCCACTGCGACGTGGGGCGTTTTAAAGCCTGAAGGGCATCAATGTGCCTGGTGGCGCTGTCCGCGATTTGATACGGTTCGACGATGTTTTCTTTTGTCATAGATGACAAATCTATAATGGCTCTATGTGACTGTGCACGATAGCGCGCTTATTGTCACGTTTCCTTTAATAAGTTCCATATTACTTCGTATATTCGCGCTGGAAATCTCTAATGCACTGATCATTTTGGCTGCATCTTCGACGAAAAAGATCCTTAATAAAAGGCCATTGTAATCTTTGAATATTGTCCAGCGCGGCATTTGCATGTATGAGAGAATTAAACGTGTCAAAAAACGGGAACCATTTATCGTACTTTCCGGAGAATTTCGATAAATCTAGCTTAAGTTGTGATTAAAGTGTTCGACAGTGGTAGCAGTCGATGGCGAGGGAGAGGCAACGGCGCGCGGTCACGTGACATAGAGCATTTCGCGTAGATTTGCGGATAGCGAGAAATAAGCTTCCGCAAACGTGACTCGATGAATCGCTTCGTTTTCTTCGTACAATTCTAATTTTGTCTGCACGATGTCATATTCCGACCAATAACTTTTGAGCTTGGACCGGTGTTCCTCGAGTTCAGCCGCAATGGACGGTGTAACGGGCCCGACGGATTTCGCGACTGTATTCGCGTGTAAGAATCGAGGATTATTCCGTGCCGGCGCTTGAGTGTGTCGTCGTCATTGTTATTCGCCATGATGAATGCAATATAACGATTAAGAGAATAAAGAAATTGATTAGCATTTCGGCCTTAAAATATAATAGTTTCCCTTACCTTACACTCGATTGCACGTGTGTTGTCGCACAAGAAGGCGTGTCCAAGATTATGTCGATGCCATCAGTCCTGGGAGCATTACAGGAAGTCGCCTGATGTCGCAAAATTCTGGATCTGTGGTTGCTTTCCAGACAGGCGGATTGCGTTGAGCTGCTTGGTTCGATGACCTGGCTGTCGTAGACGTTCGATGATCTCTCGAATGACCGAAAGATTGTGATTGTCTACCTTCGGTTCCTGGTAGAGGTTATGGTTCCGTAGAGGTTATGGTTTTCTAGGCAGTTGACCTCGCATGCTTCGTTCGCAGTGGCAATGTGAGTGTTGTAGATCCGGCTCGAAGGATCAAAAATGTTAATGATTTGGCATACACCGCTCTCACTGTGATAATGGCGACATGTGTGTTTTTCTGGAATTCTCTGGCTCGGGAAATGTGCCGAAGGACATGTGTCCCTCTTGTCTAGAATTTATTATGAAACACTGTAGTATCGAGGTATCTTGGTTGTGTATCGGGAATGTGGATTCTCCCGTAAAATATTTTAATGACGGATCTCACAAATAAATTAAACTTTATTGAGTAATGGCTCACGTTGTACAAACTTTCTTGTTTGTCTCGAATACTTTTCTGGAGTCGGCGCCAGCGCGATGGGGGGAGGGGGACGAGCGCCGTCGAACAGCCACAAAGATGACCGAATGCGCGCAGTTGAATCGCCGCGAGATGGTTTGCAAGCAGAGATGCACAACGTTACCAAAATGAGGAATCTTGAAACGCGCCAATGCTAAATTATTATCAAACATAATTACGAGAGCAAGTCAATAAGTTCTTAGAAAATCTGTCAGAGAGCACTCGCAGTGGCATGTCACATTACTTTCTGACAAGTAGCATCTTTCAGCTGATTATTGTCAAATTTTGAGCGGAATTCATTGCGTGGTTTCATTTCTGTAGACGATTAAAGCGAACAATCTTTGTATTTTTAAATGAAAAAAAACGAGTTTCGTGCAGTGATCAAACATCTACATATAAAATATTTAATGCCGAAAGAAATCAAAGCCGAGTTAGATAATGTTCATAGCACATCTGCACCAGCGTTTGCGACTGTATACAATTAGGTGAATGAATTTAAACGTGGTCGTACATCCACATGTGATGCATCTCATTCGGGACGTCCAATTGGGGCTGCTACGCTATAAATCATCGATAAAGTCCACGATATTGTTTTGACTGATTGACGAGTGAAAGTGAGCGAGCTTGTTGAGGCCACAAGCATATCACATGGCATAGTGATTTCAATTTTGCACGAACAATTATGAAAAAGCTATCGGCAAGATGGGTGCCGCGTTTGCTCACTGTGGACTATAAGCGCGACCGTGTGACGATTTCAAAACAATGTTTGAAGATGTTTTAACGTAATCCAGATAAATTTCTGCGTCGATTAATTATTGTGAACGAAACATGGATCCATTACTTCATACCCGAAGAGAGACGAAGGAACAGTCAAAACAATGGACTTCACCGAGTGAACCAACTCCGAAGAAGGTGAAGACTGTGAAGTCAGCCGGAAAGGTGATAGCCACAGTTTTTTGGGATGCACACAGTATAATTCATATCTATTACCTTCCGTCAAAGCAAACGATCAATGACGATTACTACGCAGCCTTATTGAACCGTTTCAACATTTTAAAGAAAAAACATCCCCATTTGGCGAAGAAGAAAGTACTTTTCCATCAAGACAATGCACGTGCCCGGCACCGATGGCCATTCAACGAATTCCCCTACGAATTGCTTCCCCATCCAGCATATTCACCAGATTTAGCCCCCTGCGACTATTTCCTGTTTTCAAACCTGAAGAAATAGTTCGGAGGAAAGAGATTCACCACCAGAGAGCAGCTCATCGCCAAAATAGGGGCTTATTTTGAATTGGTTCGACAAATCATATTATTCGGATGGCTTGAAAAAGTTGGAGAATCGTTGGATCAAGTATATAAGAGCTGAAAGGAGACTATGTTATGAAAAAAAAACGATCAAAAAAAATGTGTTTTAATATGTTTTTCTAAAAACTTATTGACTTGCCCAAACAAATCGATCAAGTGTGCGTAAAGTGTTAAAAATAATATAATTAATGTAAAAGACAAAAATTCATATAAATGTGATCGCGGTACAATTGATGTGAAAAATTAAAACTTATTATTATTTGGTGTTCGAGATTAGCCGTAAAGCCGATTTTACGGAATTAGTGTATGTAGGCATGTTGTTTGGAAACGTCTAGAAATAGACGCTATATTATTTAAAATGGTTCTAGAAGTTTGCAAGTAAACTTGACAATCACTTTCCTTTGTTGAAGTCAGGAATGTAATCAAAACCGCATGTTGTACATACACAAAAAAGCAATTGTTAAAAACGGCAATTAAAATTTGGATCGATCACAGCGCACGCGCACTCGCGTGATGCGAAACACGTAATTCGCTAACATCCAATCATAACCGCTGATTTTGCGAACACGCATGGCAATAACGTGCCACT
Source organism: Acromyrmex echinatior (assembly GCF_024713525.1). Classification (NCBI taxonomy): domain Eukaryota; kingdom Metazoa; phylum Arthropoda; class Insecta; order Hymenoptera; family Formicidae; genus Acromyrmex; species Acromyrmex echinatior. The sequence goes on along the minus strand of NC_141858.1, from coordinate 2,680,959 downwards.
TGGCCATCGTCATTAAAAATTGCTGCTCGAATCACCTCAAAATTCATAATTTTGGAGATCTCATGGGCGATTGACGAAAGAAGCCTTTCGTTCGATCAAATCGATAAAAAGCCGAATCGAACAGTGATTTGCCCCTTTCTTTTTGTGTCACAATTAACGCTCCGCAATTTAAATCAATCGCCTCTGAGACGCTCCACCGAAAGGAAACCACCGAAGGAAACCGCGTTCGACTCGTGATAGAAATCTGAAAGACTGTTCGCCTGTAAAGAGGAAACGTTGATTTCCATCCGCGTTTGTTTGTGCTGTATTAAATTCATCATTTTAAAATTTGTTTTTGCGAAATTATCAACTCTGTAAATTGTTGAAAATAAAATTGTAATCTGTTACGTAAACATTCGCATAGATTGAACTTTCGCTCGAAACGTCTTCCCGTTCAAACTCTCTCTCTCTCTCTCTCTCTCTCTCTCTCTCTCTCTCTCTCTCTCTCTCTCTCTCTCTCTCTCTCTCTCTCTCTCTCGCTCTCGCTCTCAAACATTTGGTGTGAATTTATTAGAATCGAAAATTTATCGGAATTCACGGTGACAAAATTATCTTGCCTTTTTCCAGCTTGGCTGCGGTATAAAGATTTCTATAAGGTAGGAGACAAGAGGAGAGTGGGAAAGAAAGAGAGGAAGGGGGAGGCAGAGGAAATACGTATATGTTTGCTTATCGTGTCAAGCATTTCAGATGCTTGCGTAGCAAGAACTGAGCGCCCGCGTCGGACGATGCATTGCACCGTCCCTGTCTATCTTTCGTACGCAATTCGTTTTTCGCTCACTATTTTCGTTTATAATTCAAAAAGTTGCGCAAAAATTCATTAAGTTGCACATAGAATTTTGGTATAGGAAAAATTATCTTAGAATTATGTCAAGAATACGTAATTTTAAGGACTTTAAATATTTATTCTGGGACATTCTGTCTATTGAATTAATGTTTTGATTTAATTTCACTGTTATTAATTTTATTATCAAAATTGATCGTTAGCAATCTTAAATTTTGTTGATAATAAATTCTAGAATTTAACAATTAATAAATAATTTTATAAAGAAAATTATATATTGAAACATTGTATTTATCTATACCCATTCTCTAATACTCGATATGCGATTCTTCTGAGAAGTTTTCTAACTCCTCACTGTAACTCACTAACGAAGAAGTTCGCATCCTCGTAATATTTGTGCGTTCTGAAACCCATAAAAAAAAGTATTGCAACCATTATGACTACGATCGTATATACAGATTCACGATTCTGCAACGGAAGCAAATACTGCAACGGAAAACATTTGATGTGCTATGGCATAATAAAAATAGCTATTATATTTCTATGAAACGTTATATATGTTGGACTTTAGATTACGTTTAAAAACAATATTGTAAAGTAATTTATAAAACGTTATCTTTTTCTTATTTCTTTCTTTGAACATTTGAACGTTTTTTACTAGGAATGCACCGAATATCCGAAAAGTATCCAGTATCTGATATTATCGGGCATTTTTTTACTATCCGACCGGATAGTCGAATTATCATATATTCAGAAATATGTCCGATTGAAATTTGATATTATTAAATTGTTAATTTTTTATTATACATAGTTCTAGAAATAGATATGCACATTCGTAATGCTATTGTCACGTTCAAGCTCCGCACGCTAAGGGGATGAACAGAACAGAGACCCAATTCTTAGACCGATTTAATCGTGTCCAAACTTCGGATTGTAAGGGAGCTGTGGGGGAGGATCGACGCAAATCGGGAGGCACTTCGCTTCATGGCTTTAAAGGCACTTCCTGAGCCTTTCCTTCTAATGAGCTGAAGGTCAAATGAAGGAAATCGACGTGGAAATCTCAACTCATGCTCCGCTAAGCGGACTTAAGAGTCAAACGTACTTTTAGTTTAAAGGCCAAAACTAAGTCAGTATGCTACGAAGGCACACTTTAATGCCAGATATGTCAGTACGTTCCCTGGCTTTCGGTCATGGAACATAATCCAAGTCACCGGGGAGAAGACGAAATGCAATCGCGGGAGAACTTAGAATAAATACAAGGAGAGATTGTGAAATGAACAAATAGGGGTAAATTTTACGATAGAAATATAATAAAAAAAAACTTGTTAATACATTATTTTGTTGTAATATAATATACGTAACAACTTTTTTCGTTTGACTTGGTTCGTTTTGACTTGCTTAGATATCAGTATAACAAATCAAACTAACCAAGTCCTTATAAATCAAAGAATTGGAAAGGATATTGACAGTAGGAGTCAAGCGCAGAAAACATAGCGCAAATAATATATCTATGAAGTGAAACTTCTTTATTTACTAAACGCGTTTCCATGTTTCGGCTCACTTTTGAGCCCTCCTCAGAGACAACATAAACTAACATAAATAAATCTTAAATAAAAATTATCCTGTCATGGTGAGCTCCCCTACCTCGAGAATTTAAATGCCAGAATTAAGCCCAAAATGAATGGAAAGAAAAGAAAATAGAAAAATGATAGAATAAAGAAATGATGGAAATATCGGAATAGAGAATATGAAAAACTAATTTATTAAAAAATTATAATTAATTATCCCGAAAATAAGGACGTTCACTCTAGTCATAAATCACAAACTATATCTCAAACATTACTTGAATTATTCAAAAACTGATTCTTGATATTTTGGCCAGTCAGTATCAGATACAGTGAGTCACTTTTAGTTTTAGCTAGTATTATTCAAGGTTACAAATGAAAAAATTTAACATTAAAACGCCAATCAATTCTATAAAAATGAAAATTGGAAAGTAATCAAAAATCATGCCAGAAAGACTCATTACTGCGTACGAACAACACTGACTGACTAGACGTGACAACTCTAGTCTTGTCTATGATCGGGAGATAGGCCTTAGGAAGTCCTTTTATATCCGTCTGTAAATTTAGTCCGTGCGTCTGTCTACTGAAAAATATCATCTCCGAAATCAATTTCTTCCTGTAGTGAGGTTCCTCCAGTATTGTAACGTTGTCCCAATCGAAATCATGGCCCTCTTGTAACCGATGCTCCTTTATGACATTACGAGTAGAGATGTTCTATCAGATGTAGTCCTTATGCTCCGCGATTCTTGACCTCTACAGCTGTCTACATATCTGTCCCACATAACTTGAATCGCAAATCTTACACGAGATTTTATAAACAACATTCGACTTCTTGTCATACGATATAGGGTCCTTATACGCCCTAATGAATTCTCGCAATTTATTAGTACTATAAAACGATACCCGCATACGCTCGCTATTCAATTAACTTCTCAGTAATACCACGAACGAGAGGAACAATGGATCACGAAGGCTGCACTGCTTCAACCCTATTATGATTAACAACACTCTTCCTATTACTAGCCATAATAATTTTGTTCAAACGATTGTTAATATTCTCAAATATAAAGTTCAATGAATAATCATTCTTTAATAATGAAACACAAATCATCCAAGGTGAAATTTAGGATTCGAAAGCGAAACTACCTATTAACTATCCCGCGATTGTATATATTTTTTGAGAAACCGGATGCTGTGTCTAAAAATTCAAATATCTACCAGAAAAAGTCAGCTTATGGTACCAATTGAACTCTATCAACTCATTATCCCTAATCACTGTAACATCTAAAAAAATTCTATCACCCCCTCCATAGTAAACTAAAACCTAGGATGCTGAGAATTAAAAATATCAAGAACTAATCGAAGACGTAGATACCGTCAATAATATGTTGTCAACAAACTTATAGTAAAAAGGCAACAGAAACCAAATCAAAGAAAATCTTTTTCGCATAACTAGATCCGCGATGACGGGAGATAACGGAGAGCCCATAGGAGTCCCGTAATTCTGCCTATACGTGAGCTGCTGGAAAAGTTTCTGCAATCTAATACTTCCAGTGGCACTAACGTTCTGCTACTATCATATCCGTAAAATTAGACGTTTTTAATTATAATTCAGTTGACAGTTTGTACCCAAGCCAACTAATTTTGTTTGCATAGTATTTTAAAAGAAGTTATTTTGTGAGAAAATAGAAATTTCGTGTGAAAATTTTTGGGCAATGATTTTTTACGATTACAAATGTAATCTAACTCCGAAACAATGCATCGATCGACTTCATTTAGCTTTTGGGGATGAAGCACCATCCAATAGGACTGTTATAATTGGTTTGCCGAATTCTAGCGTGGACGTACCTTTCTTTGTGACGAATTTCGTGAAGATCGTCTATCCACGTCTGTTATTGCCACTAATGTTGATGCTGTGCGTGAAATGATTGAGCGAGACCGGCATATGACATACCGCGAGATTCAGGCATCCTTAGACATTGACATGAAAGCAATACATACGATTTTGCATGATCACTTGAGCGTATGGAAATTTTGCAGTCGTTGGATCCCATACAATTTGATCGAAGTTCAAAAACAGGCTCGTGTGAAATGGAGCAAAGAAATTCTCATGAAATTCAACCGAGATTGATCAAATTTGGTCTACAACATCGTTACTGGGAACGAAACATGGATCTATTCATATGAGCTCGAAAGTAAACAACAATCTACTGTTTGAGTATTTCAAAATGAACCGAAACCAACAAAAATTGTTCGTTCACGCAGTGTTGCCAAGCAAATGATTGCTTGTTTCTTCAGTTATACCAGACATATGGCAACCGTGGCTTTAGAGGATCGAAGGACTGTAAATACTGATTGGTATACAACAATTTGTTTGCCAGAAGTCATAAATGAATTGTGTAGAACAAACCGAAATCGTCGCATCATCCTTCATCATGACAATGTCAGTTGTTACACAGCACGTCAAACTGTTGATTTTTTATCCAGTAAAAATGTCGAATTGATGACTTATTGTCCGTATTGACCTGATTTATCACCTAATGACTTCTTTTTGTTCCCAAACATTAAAAAGAAAATGCGTGGTGAGCGATTTGAGTCGCCTGAAGCAACTGTTGAAACATTTCGTACACTGATTTTTGAGGTTACAGCCTCAGAGTGGAAAAATGCTTCGAAAATTCGAAGCATGCAAAAATGTATCGATCATAAAGATGAATACTTCGAAAAACAATAAAAACATTTATCGAATTTTGTGTCGAAACATGTTTTTTTTCATATTGTTTGCAGAAACTTTTCCAGCAGCCTACGTATATAACACTATCAAAAACAAAGAAAGTAGAATCTAAAACAAACTGAACCGCTTTGATGAATTCCTCCTCTGGTAAACAACAATCTCTAGAAATAAATCGCCAATGGTCTTTAATACAGTTCATCGCATAGTCAATAGGAACGTTAGTAAAGAAGTTCACAATTTTAATAGTGACATTAATTGAAATTCATCATTCAAACGTCTACATCAAGTTTCTTAACAAGTTTAAAACTATCTTCAATATGACTGCCTTAGGGATTGTTTTTATGATAATATTATGAAGAAACATGACTAACGAATATAAAGGGTTATTTATCGAAGAAACTATTATACGAAAGAGGCAGTTCTGCTTATGTATCTTCGGAAGAGCGTAAGCTTTCGCAAGTATCTCATCATTATTTAACAAACTTTATATTTGAGAATATTAACAATCATTTAAAGAAAATTATTATGGCTATTAATAGGAAGAGTGTTGTTAATGATAATAGCGTTGAAGCAGTGAAGCCATCGTGGTTCACTGTTCCTCTCACTTGTGATATTACTGAGAAATTTAGCAGATTATAGCGAGCGTATGAGGGTATCGTTCTATAGTACTAATAAATTGCGAGAATTCATTAGGGTGCATAAAGACCGCATGACAAGAAGTCGAATGTTGTTTATAAAATCTCGCGTAAGAGTTGCGATGCAAGTTATGTAGGACAGAAGTGTAGACAGCTGAGATCAAGAATCACGGAGCATGAGAATCACATCTGATGGAACACCTCTACTAATGTCATAACGGAACTTCGGTTACAAGAGGGCCATGATTTCGATTGGGACGTTACAATATTGGACGAGGAGTTTCACTATAGGAAGAGATTGATTTCAGAGATGATATTCATCAGGAGACAGACGCACGGATTCAATTTGCAGACGGATATGGAGGAGCTTCCCAAGGCCTATCTCCTGATCATACACAAGCTATAAAAGCTAAAAGAGTTGTTGTCACGTCTAGTCAGTCAGTATCATTCGTAGTAATGAATCTTTCTGGTGCGATTTTTGATTACTTTCCAACTTTCATTTTCATGGAATTGATTAGCGTTTTAATGTTAAATTTTTCCATTTGTAACTTGAATAATTATAGCTAAAATTAAAAGTGACTCACTGTGTCTGACATTGTATTGACTGGCCAAAATATCAAGAACCGGTTTTTGAATAATTCATAGTAATGTTTGCGATATAATTTGTGATTTGTGATCAGGATGAGCGTCTTTATTTCTGGAATTAATTAATTATAAAACATATAAAAAGAAGAGCATAAAAAACCACAGCACAAGTTACAGTTTGTGATATTTAATTATTATTACATTAATTAAAACATTAAACATTTCGGCCACAATCTGGCCATCTTCAGTAATTCAATAATATTCTTAAAACACAGAGTTACATCTAGTTGACATTAAATTCAATAGTCGGGTGTTATAATTAAATAAACATGTTCTTTTCTATGTGAAGATGCTTCATACAATAATGTTACAACGCCAGTTGTCATATCAAGAAAAGTGTAGAACAAGAATTTCCAGATTCTAATTTAAATAAAATTGTATATCATTAATATTTTCTAGTCGGAATATAAAGAAATAGAATCGTTACCTGTTTTACAGCAAAAAACTAAACGATGAATCTCAAGTATCTCTTTTGCACAATTAGAATTTTGTCGTGACATTATGTGTTGTTATTAGTCATATCATGTATTTTATCACTATTTATATATCTGAGTCAACAGTTTAGAAAGTTCTAGAATTATTTATTAAAAGAAAGAGAGATCTTTCTTAAGAAGAGGAAGATAAACATCAGGCAAACCTTCCGTATCACTTTGCTTATTGATACCTCTTGTTTGTCTTTGTATCATTTCCGAAATTCTTCTTTTCATTAACGATTGTTCTGTATCTAAAATTCTTATATTATCCCAATCTAATTCATGCATCTCATTCAAACCACTGAAATTTCGGAAGAAGGTCTTTTTATGTCAGCCTTATGTTCTTTAATCCGAATTTTTAATTTCCTTTTAGTTTGGCCAATATAGAACGATTCACAGTGTTTAAACAATTGATTTTATAAACTACTTCACATTGGTAATCCTTAGGCAAAGAATCCTTTCCTGTCTTAATAAATGTATTCATTTTATTCATAGGTTTATAAGCTATATTAAAACCATAAACATGTGAAAGTTTTTTGAATTTTTCAGATACTTTGCCCAAGTATGGTATCGTGAAAAATTTTTTTGAAGTAACGTTAGAGTCACATTCATTATTAATTTCTTCGCGAGAATCCGGATATTTTAATTACTAGAGCGGATAAAGGCAATACCACTGTAATTATGAGTCGAGATAGTTACAAAGAAAAAATGTATGAGATTCTCAATGATCAGACTACATACAATTCAATATAAAAAGATCCTACTAATAAAATAACTGGAAATTTACTAAAAAATTGGAAAAACAAGGGGTATATTGATTTAAATTTGTACAAAAAATTGTATGTGTCGGACGGCGAACTTCCGAGATCTTATGGACTGCCAAAAATTCATAAAGAAGAATCACCCTCTAAGATTAATTGTTAGTTGTATTACAGTACTTTTTATCCACTGGCTACCTTCTTAAAAGAAATCATTGACAATAATAATATAGAAAATTTTAATTATGTAAAAAACAGCTTAGATTTAATAAATAAACTCAATGGTAAAGCAATTGATAAAAATTTCAGTATTATATCATTTGACGTGGTCTCCATGTACACGAATATTCCGACTGAATTAGTATCAAAAAGCATTGAATGTAGATGGAATTTTATTGAGAATAAGACTTCGATTCCTTTACATGAGTTTATCAAAGCAATTATGATTATAATTAATTCCACATTTTTTAGTTTTGATAAAAAAATATTTGAACAGATTTTTGGCATGCCAATGGGTTCTCCTTTGTCCCCTATACTGGCGAACACAGTTTTACAAGATTTAGAACAAGAAATTATTACCACGAATAATATTATTTCATCTTTTTATTTTCGTTATGTAGATGACATTGTGTTAGCTGTACATAAAGAAAAGGTTGAAGGAGTTCTAGAATTGTTTAACTCATATCATGAAAGGCTTAAATTTATTGTTGACTTTAGTGATGAAAACGGCAAAAATTTCCTAGACGTTAAATTAATGAGACAAGAAGGAAATATCATCTTCGATATTCATAAAAAACCTACTAATTCTGGGAGATATTTAAACTATTTTTCGAATCATCCGTTAGCACATAAAAGGGGAGTAATTATTAAGCAATTTGATGGAATTCTATTTTTATCCTAAATTTCATGAAAAAAACATCTTTGAATTAATTCACACGCTTTTAAATAATGGTTATCCTTTAAAGTTCATATTTTCAACAATAAAAAATGGAATAAAAACATTGGAAAATAGAACTAATTTAGATCAAAATCGCGAAGAAATTAATAATGAATGTGATTCTAACGTTACTTCAAAAAAATTTTTCACGATACCATACTTGGGTAAAGTATCTGAAAAATTCAAAAAACTTTCACATGTTTATGGTTTTAATATAGCTTATAAATCTATGAATAAAATGAATACATTTATTAAGACAGGAAAGGATTCTTTGCCTAAGGATGACCAATGTGAAATAGTTTATAAAATCAATTGTTTAAACACTGTGAATCGTTCTATATTGGCCAAACTAAAAGGAAATTAAAAACTCGGATTAAAGAACATAAGGCTGACATAAAAAAACCTTCTTCCGAAATTTGAGTGGTCAAAAAATTTTCACGTCACCGTTTGAATGAGATGCATGAATTAGATTGTGATAATATAAGAATTTTAGATATAGAACAATCGTTAATGAAAAGAAGAATTTCGGAAATGATACATATAAAAAGACAAACAAGAGGTATCAATAAGCAAAGATACGGAAGGTTTGCCTGATGTTTATCTTCCTCTTCTTAAGAAAGATCTCTCTTTCTTTTAATAAATAATTCTAGAACTTTCTAAACTGTTGACTCAGATATATAAATAGTGATAAAATACATGATATGACTAATAACAACACATAATGTCACGACAAAATTCTAATTGTGCAAAAGAGGTACTTGAGATTCATCGTTTAGTTTTTTGCTGTAAAACAGGTAACGATTCTATTTCTTTATATTCCGACTAGAAAATATTAATGATATACAATTTTATTTAAATTAGAATCTGGAAATTCTTGTTCTACACTTTTCTTGATATGACAACTGGCGTTGTAACATTATTGTATGAAGCATCTTCACATAGAAAAGGACATGTTTATTTAATTACAACACCCGACTGTTGAATTTAATGTCAACTAGATGTAACTCTGCGTTTTAAGAATATTATTGAATTACTAAAGATGGCCAGATTGTGACCTAAACGTTTAATGTTTTAATTAATGTAATAATAATTAAATATCACAAACTATAACTTGTGCTGTGATTTTTTATGCTCTTCTTTTTATACGTTTTAAAATTATAACCACGTTAGTTTTCAAGATATATTTTAATTAATTATAATCTTACAATTTTTTGATAAATTAGTTTTTCATATTTTCTATTTTAATATTTCTATTATTTCTTTATTTTCGTTCATTTTTCTTTTTTTTCTCTCTTTTTGAATTTAATTCTGGCATTTAATTTCTCAAGGTTGAGGAGCTCATCATGACAGGATAATTTTTATTTACAATTTATTTATGTTAATTTGTATTGTCTCTGAGAAGAGCTGAAAAATGAACCGAAACATGTAAGCGCGTTGTAGTGAATAAAAAAGTTTCATACTTCATAGATATATTATTTACGCAACGTCTTCTGCGCTTGACTCCTACTGCTCGTATCCTTTCCAGTTCTTTGCTTAGATATGTTGTTATGTGCGTTTGTGAATGTGTCGTGTGGCAGAAGGGAGAAGATAGACGGAATTAAAACAAAAGAGGTTTGTAGGGGTGCAATGTAATCGAGGAGACTGGATGAAGAATGACACAGAGACGGAAAATAGATAATCGGACTCCTTCGATTCGGACCACGACTCTGTTAGTGGCGGAAACAGGTGTAAAAAGGTGATAGATCAATTCGTAAATATTATAAAAAAGGAAGGGGACGAGATCGGGAAAAGTATAATCATTGATGATAAAATCTGTGTCAGTAGGAGAGATTGGTGGATAGGGGGATAATTCGCGTAAAGACGAAGGTATGGGAGAGGAAATGGCGGAGAGATCATCTGAAAGGAGAGTGATTATAGAGTTCTTAGATTTATGTTCGGAGAGGGAAAATATGATATCTCTATTTCTGACGTAAGCTGAGATTGATTTGATAGGGTTGGTTTTCCTCAGACGTTAACATTATAAGCAGGCGGATATGAGCTACCGGTCGATGGGAACAAATAATCCCCGTGAGGCGAGGGCGACAGAGAGCGAAATGATTGCGAGAACGCATTGCAATGTATTTTTATTTTCTATTACGAGAGCATTCGAAAAAGAAAATAGAAAAAGAAAAATGAAATAAAATATAATAATGAAATAAAACAATATAAGAAAGGTGAGGGGGATCGGAGGACAGCAAAATGCTGACTTATTACTGTGGTGGTCTGGAAAACCTGATAAAACGGGAAGGCCCTTGTCGGCGGATTCTGCTAGTATTTAATTGGAGCTGCGATCAGGTGTCCGAGCTTGATGACTCTCTCCAACACTGGCTCTAAATCTTTAAATGTCAATGACCAAGTACGCGAGTTTAATAGAGTTTTTCCCGCATTGAATATGGAGTTTAAGTATTGGCCGGTTAAAAGAGAAATAAGAACTTTAGATTATCAGTCTTCCAGAAAAAAAATCGGAAAATAGGCGCGGAACCTAGGTTTTTGTAGTATTTGTCCTGATTAACAGCGCATTGGTTCGTTAATTAGGTTTTTCTATTTCTTACTTTCTAATTGGTCAAGGTTCGGAATACACTTGGGGATGGAAAAGGCTTGACCGGGATTTGTAGCGTTTGAAAATATCATCCATATTTTTATGACAAATAAATAGTAAAACCCAGGTTTATTTTTATTTTTATGATCTTAAAATTTATGGGAAAGCACATGTGCAGTACGTCGAGGAAGCACACATGTAACGTCGGCACGAGACCATTAAATATCATCCCCTAAACGTCGCATGTCATGTCTTAGATTTTATGATCATGGACTCGTGAGAATCGTCTGCTTGACGTTAGAAAGTATTTTTGCATTGGTCTTACGCTCCTAAATGACATTTTTATAGTTATTTATTATTTTTATCTAATCGCGACGTTTAAGAAGGGTGTCTTTGGCGTCTTGTTTAGCCTCTCTGTTCACCGATTTTTAATTTATCTTATTTTATATTTACGAGGAAATACTGGAGTCTTCGCTTTTAATCGTTGTGAAAAAAAAAATTTTTATAGCTTTTTAAGCTGTAACAGTTCGATTTTATTTGTTTGTAACAACTATCTTTATATCTGGACAAAATCCAAATCTCCACAAAAGAAAAGAATCGTAGAAGTTCGTTGGATATAACACTATAATATCTCATATATTGTTACAAAATAAAAATTTTTTTCTCCACAGGTTTTTTTTAGAAGACGTTTTCCCGGAATTAGATATGTGAAAAATGTCGGATATCCGTCTCGAAGAAATTGCCTTTTCGAATATCCAATCGGATATTAGATATTCGATATTATATTCTGTCCGGATATCCGGTATCCGGTAATTTTACAATCCGGTGCATCCGTACTTTTTATAACGTTATAGGAATTTCATGTATATATAAATATTTACGGATTATCACAGAATAAACAGGATCCACTAATTGTGCGATTCGTTTGCAAATAGAGTGGTCTTTTTAAGAAATGTTTACAAACATTTCTTAAATGTTTCTGTCATGTTCTCGCTTTGGCTGACACATTAGCAAATACTCGCAAACATCTTTTAATCGTTTCATTCATTTAAATATTATAAATATATATAAATATATATATAGTTCAACATCTTAATATTCAGACCGTAGTGGCGCTTCGTATTTAAAGTAATGTATTATTACAAACCCTTAGAAATTCGATGAAGGAGACAATGAGGGAGAATGGAGAGGATATAGAAAGACTAGACTCAATCTCACATGTATACGCGCATAGGCGAATACCTGTGAGTCGTACGCACCTTTCGGGTCCCGGAATATGGGTCAATGTCCCGAAGGGACATTATCTGTTCCGAGAGACAGTGCGAACGTCGGTCCTACTTTTTGGGTCAAGGAACTTAATCCTTTTGACCCGAGACTGGACTTCGCTCTCAGATGTTTAGAGGAAAATGAATATGAGTGATGGCTCACATAAATAGAATCCGGCAATCTTTATTTACAATGACTTACATTTATTAATAAAAAAAATTAAAGTTATTGGAATATATGTACATATAGTTGTATATATATTCCATATAAAACTTATCATTATTCGTGTCGTTACAATGGATTTGGTTATAGTAAAAGAGTTGACATTTAATTTTGAAAGTGTGAGTACGTGCGTGCGTGCGTGTGTTATACGGGGTTCTTTATACTATGTGTGTGAATAACTGGACGGAATGGCAGGCCGACTTATTATTTAGTTGGTGAGTCCACGAGATCTCGGGTAGATAGATCGGTGGAAGTGTACGAGAAAGAACGCTAGAAGAGCAGTCGCAATGGCCAGTGACTGGGTGATCCCAACATTAATTGTAGCCCTTCAATTTTTATATGCACTTGCGCGAACTAGCGTAACTATCGCGGGTTCTCGTAGCCTGATTTCCACATTGACCGCAGCTGATCCTAACAATGACTTGATGCACTCGAGTACAAATACGCGAACTTACGTGGTTTTTCACTGACGTGAACTGTACTAACGTGAACCGGGTGAGTTTGACTTTTGTACTGACGCTCTGCGCTTCCGCGGGACCTTTATTTATATCCCCAAAAAAAGGGCGTTGTGCCCTTTGTCTAGGATGCAATAGATAGTTACAATGTCACGCAAGATTTACGATTTTTATAGCGTACTATCATTGTTAATCTAAAATACTCGTTAGAGGAGTTTCGAGAAGAAAAGAAGTGATTTACGTTTTTCTTTAAAGAGGCATTGCTCCAGACGGATGATGAATTCTGTTATCCTCGCAGAAAATATGGTTAGGTAAACAGATGGTTACCGTGCACAACTAATTTTGCGTGTAGGGCAATTGTCAGTCGCGAGTCTGATCTTAGATAACGCTATCGTGAGAAGTTATCCCATGCATTTTATGATTTTTTTAAGCGCGACGCGGCGCCTGTTTTCCTGAGATGAAATTGTTGGTCAGTCTGGGACGACAAAGCTTGGATTTTTACTATTGCGTGATTTCGGTGCATTTATAATATCTTTTGCAATCTTGTCACTTTTCGGACCTGCATTAAGGTTGTTATTCCTTCCGGGTTGATTGGCGATTTTACGAGTTTTCGCAGAGCTTGTCCGATCCCTCTTTTCAGTTCTGTCAGACCGTTATCAAAAGACTCCGCTCGAGTCTCGTATACGCCAACCATAGTCGCGACGTGGAGCCGATTCTTTCGAAAGAAAAAAATCGTGGCCTCTGTAGGACGTAACAGTATCTAACGTAAACGATCTTTTATTTCCAATCTTATTGTTTATGTATACACGCTTGCGTAACTCTTTATACGTACGAATTATTGCAAGGAATATTGCTAAGATCTCGGTGGTCTAAAGGCTTAAGACGCTCACATGGAATGCAAGAGAGATCCTTTTTTTTTTTTTTGATAACGGAGGGGAAATGCCTGACGCATACCCCGGGCCTCGGGGGAGAGCCCGGGGTTATGTGGGGCTTGCATCCACTAAAACCCCTCCGGGTGTCCTTACCAGGTCATAGCTGAGGGGCTCCCAGGAACGCGTGCAGCATACTTCTGGGAGCTCCTCTGGCCAGTCGGCTGATTTGCCGACAGTCTGTCCCGCCCGGGGTTTCGTTAGAGACGACCCCGGGCGTTGCGCGGCACTGCCCACTTCGGGCGCTGGGGGGACACCACCCACGCGCCCGCCGTCCCGTTTGTTGTTGGAGGGCGGAAGTTGAAGATCCCGCTCCCCCCCCAGAATCCCCAGTCCCCCAAGGGGCGCCAAACTTGAAAGTTTTGGCGCCCCTCATGCCTTTGGCGCCGCAAGAGACACTCTCGCGGCGCACGCCCCACGCGCGGCGGTGCAGGGCTACTGGCCCGGGCGCATTCGACGCGGCCGGGGGATGATGGGCCACTACACCCCGCGCGCAGGGGGGTTAGCTAATGTCCGGCGGCGACTCTAGGGTCGGCAATCCGCCGCTGCTTCACAGCGCCCCGCATCCGAAACGCGGGGACGTCGTTGATGACGGGGGTGGAGGAGGAGGGACTGCCAGCCCCCCCCCCCACATATACCCCCGTCATCTTCCTGCTCGTCCTCAGGTATGGGGGAGAAAGTCGCCGCTGTTCTCGCCCCGTGGGGCGATCCCGGCGGCGAGTATGTGCGAGCGGCCCGGGACGTGAGCGACCCGGCTGAAGTCGGCGCCCGCGTTGTCCCTCAACGCCATCTCGCCCATCTCCCCCCCTTCGTCACTTCCACCACCTGGGGGCGGTGGAGGAGGGCTACGGCCATCCGGGGCCCGCTCTCTCGATCTTTCTGCATCCTCCTTCTGCGACATCACCCGTTCGCAGAAGGAGGAGAACGCCTTCCATGCCCTCTCCCCGCCGACTATCGCTCTGACGACAGCTGGCAGGGAGAGATCCCCCCCAATCTCCTGGACCAAGACACCACGCTCGGCCGCCCATGCCGGGCAGGCTTCGAGCGTATGCTGCGCGGTGTCCCAGTCCCCGTCGCAGTGATGACAGCGTGCGGTCGGCTTCTTACCAATGCGACACAGGTACTCCCCGAAACATCCGTGTCCGGTGAGCACCTGCGTCGCGTGAAACGACAATCCGCCCCATCCCCTGCCTACCTATTCCTCGAAACAGGGGAGGATGGCCTCCACGGTCCGGACGCCCGTTGTCGGCGGGTTGTTCTCGAGTGGCGCGCCACTCTCCAAAGACCCGCCGACGGGCGTTCCCTCTCAGTCGATCTAAGATCTACGGGGTTACGATCCCCCCCTGAAGTCGAATGGCCTTCACCCCGGCGTAAGTCTCCGCCAGGGCGTCAGCCACGTACTCGGTCGGGGGAATCCCCGCGAGGACCATGGCAGCGGCGTACGACACCGTCCTATAGGCCCTGCAGATCCTAAGGGCCAACCGCCGTTGCACGCTGTGCAATCTCTCCTGTATACGGCGGTTGGCCAGGGCCCTCTCGCTCCATACCGGGGTCTCGTAAAAGGCCCCGGATAGGACGGCGTGCATGTACGCACGCCTGACCGACTCGTTTGGACGCGGAGGTTGGGCATGAGGCCGAGCAGAGCGTCTGCCCAATCGCGGGGCTAGTCCGTCAAAGTGCTCGACGAAACCTCAGCGACCATCCAGGGTGAGGCCCAGATACTTGATAGTGGACCCCACCGGGACGCGGACATCATCCACCACGATATGTGCCCGAGGGGGCACCCTGCTCTTCCCGTCGTGGAAGAATATTGCTTCCGTTTTTGCGGGAGTCACCCTCAGGCCCAACTCCTTAATGGAGCCGACCACACACGCCACTGCGACGTTCGCCACGAGTACTGCCCTTTCCCAGGTCGTGCCACCGGCTACCACCAGCGTGTCGTCTGCGTAGCAAACGACGTGGCAGCCGGGTGGTAGGGCCGCGCGGAGAACATAGTCGTATGCGACGTTCCAAAGTAGGGGGCCCAACACGGACCCCTGCGGAACGCCGCACGACACGTCCCTCCGCTGCTGGAGTCCCATTTTATCGTGGAACTCCAGCTGCCTGTCCCGGAAATAGTCCTCGACAATGGCGACTAAGTAGGGGGGCAAGAGATGGTGTTCCCTCATAGCCCCTACTACCCGGCCCCACGGGACGCTGTTGAAGGCGTTAGCGATGTCGAGGAACACCGCCAACGCCACCTCCCCACCCGCGGTCACCTGCTCCGAGAGGGATCGAACCTGCCTGATGGCGTCGATCGTCGACAACCCCTCCCGGAAGCCGTACTGACCGCGGGATAGGTTAGGACCATCCCGGGACAGGTGCCGGACGATGCGGTCAGCGATGATGCGCTTCAGCAGTTTTCCCGCATCGTCCAGCAGGCAAATAGGCCTATAGGCGGAGGGACTCTCCGCCGGCTTGTCCTCCTTGCGTAGGAGGACAAGCCTGGCCCTCTTCCACCTGAGAAATATACCTTCCCTGAGGCAGTTAGTGTAGAGCTGCCTCAGTCGATCTCCAACGATGGGAGCCGCGGCGAGCCACATCCTGCCGTGAACGCCGGAGGGTTCGGGCGCCCGCGGCCTCCCTCTCAGTCGGACGAATGCCCTCTCCATCTCCCCTCCCCCCCCCCGGTGACGCTCAGTTCATCCGTCCATCTGGACGGAGGGCCTGTCCTCTCTGGGATGTCCCTTTCCCTCGTGGGGAAGAGAGCGGTCACTACGTCCTCTAGAAACTGAGCGTCCAGGGTTTCCGTTATCGGGGGGGTCCACGGACGAAGCGTCTTTGTCACTATCTTGTAGGGCCTCCCCCACGGGTCCCTGTCCAGGGAGTAGAGGAGCTTCCGCCATGCGTCGGCCTTCGCTCTTCTTATGGCCGCCCTGAGGGCGCTCCTTGCGTCTCAGAGCGCCCCAGCGGTCGCTTCTATCTCTGCGTCTGTGCCCCGCCGCCTACGGCGAATATACGTTCGTCTGGCAGCCACGGTGGCCCGTCGCTCAGCTAACTCCTCGGACCACCAGTAGGCTGCCCTTTTCGCCGCGGGACGGCAGCGGGGCATCGACGCGTCGCACGCGCGCGACAGGCCGAATGGTGTCCCCAAGCCATTCGGCCTCCTCCTCCACCGTGCAGACCGGATTACGTTCCGGCCAGGTAGAGGAGGCTCACCTTGAGGCGTCCGGGGTCCATCTTTCGTAGGGCCCATCGACGTTCCGTCTCTTGTCGGCGGCATCTTTGTGACACCTCTGCAGGGGTGGACACCAACTCCATACGGATCAAGCGGTGATCCGTCAATTCTCCCAGGGAGCCGGCGTCCATGTGCCATCCTCGGATCTTGGCGGCCGCCGCGGGGGTCGCCCACGTCAGACCGATGATGGACTCCCCCCCAGGCCCGCACGAAGGTGCTGGCACGGCCTCTATTGAGTAGAACGAGACAGTGCCTCGCCGCCCACAGCAGGGTGCTGTCGCCTCTGGCGTCGGTGGATGGGGAGCCCCACTCCAACGCGTGGGCATTGAAGTCCCCACTCACCAGTATCGGCCTGGGGGAGCGTCGGTGTATATGCTCCTCCAGAGACTCCAGGGCGTCCTCGTATTCCCTCCTCGTTAGGCGAGGAGGGAAGTAGCACCCCGCTACGTCGATGGGTCCCCACTCTACCAGCGTGAACCCCTCCCCCGCCGATATGGGAATCATCGGCGGGGTGTCGCGCGCGTGCTGGCTGACCACCGCTACCCGGCCCAGTTGGAGTGACTCTCCGGGATTCGGTAGGGGTCTGCGGCGATGGCCAGCCCATCCCCCCACTCGGCGAGGCACTGCACAAGCATGCTTTGTGCCCCGGCCGAGTGGTTAAGGGTTCGTCTGGGCGAGGGCGAGGGACATTATTGTTGCGTCCGTCGTTCCTCGTCCCGCCCGACGTTTTTGTCGGTCACTTCACCGGCCGCCGCGGGTGTGTTCTCCACGACGGCCATCTCTATGTCGGCCACGGCCGACGGCGCTTCCGCCATGGTGGTCTGCCCCGCGGTGGTGGTGGGGGGGTTGCTGGGCTTCTATCCCCCCCTCTTCCCTTTTGCTTTGGCAGCAGCACATCCGCCGCCGCCGATGCAATGCCCCGAGGGGCGGCCGAGTTCACGGCACGCGGGGCAATCGACTTTGGCGCGGCACTTCCTCGCCGCGTGACCGATGCCTCCGCACCGGTAACAGCACCCGGAGCGATCCACGGTGCTTGTGCATTTGGCCTGGACATGGCCAGCTTCCAAGCACCGGAAGCATTGGAGGCTCCGGGCCGGCAGCAGAGCTACTCTGCTCGACCACCCCACTTTCACTCGAGAGGCGGCCACGAGCTGTTTGGCCGCCTCTACGGGACACCTGGCCCAGCATCTTCCGAGCCCATTGGGGGCCCTGGTAACGCCGCCCACCTTGAAGTCAAATAGGAGTCGACCTTGACCTTGTAAGGATGGAGCTGAGGGATGCGGACAGCTTCGTATAGGCTGTCCACAAATCCCTCACGATATCTCCTTTGATGTTCTTACTTGACGAGAGACGGGTGATTCCGCGACGGACCAAAGTCCGCGCGGCCCCGTCCTCCCCTACGGACAGAGTCCGCACCTCTCGAAGCGGGAGTCCCCGGTGCAATGATCCGAAGCTCTCGGAGACCCCATCCCCCTCAGTGGCATGAGCCAGCCCGCAGCCAGGAGCACCCAGCATACGGCCGACCCGCCTTGTGGGAGCACCCGCTCGACACGTTCCACACCCGGGACCCGAGGAAACCACCCCAACCCCAAAACGAGGAGAGGGGAGGGCCCCATGGGAACCCGGGTGCGGTGGAGGTCGAAGCCCATACCCGCACGGGCAGGAAATAGAAATTCCCTCTATCGGCGCCGTGCCACCGGGCGATTGAAGTCAGGGCCGCCAACCATTACCGGCACAATGGGGACCCGTCCCGAAGGGACGAGACCCCCAGGAGTCCCTCCCACGAGGAGAGGAGACCCCCTCTCCTGGGGTGCCGGACCCGGTGTACAGACTCTCCCCGTCAGGAAGGAGTCCGTACAGGCTGCTCTTAGACCCCCACATGCCGCAAGCGACCCGTGGGGGGAGCCCTCTCACCACGACAAGGTGGCAGCCCGCGAGAGGGAATGCAAGAGATCCGGAAGGCAATATTTTTCGCAATAAATTTATTACAGTTTTTTAAGACAATATTTTTCGCAATAAGTTTATTACAATTTTTTAAGATTTAATTTGGGAAATTTGGGGGGATTATTAATGTTTCAGATTGATTGCGTTGAAAATCCGACAACTATATCGGCACACAATTATAATTTCTGAAATTAATTCATTTAAATGAATATACATAATAGTTCAACATCTTAATTTAGACCGTAGTGGTGCTTCGTATTTAAAGTAATGTATCCAACATAAACAGTCTTATTTCCAATCTTTTAATCGTGATGGGTTCATCGAATTTATTGTATCAAGTTTGCAAATGTCTTGCACGGTTAGTGGATACTGGGCTAAATGATATGGATTAATCAACCAAGGTGGGGATTTTAAGCGTACGTCATTGACTAATTTATAATAACATATTTTTATTGGTTAGAAAGTGAAATGTTACTAAGCACCAACCAATATGAATAAATATGTGCTATGGTATTGTGCAATAACGGAATTCTTTCATAAGAACAATACAGAATCTAATTAACCATCAAATTCTTTTATGTTTTTGTTCCGTTTCACGATTTCTGATTCTAGTTTTGACCGCATCTTTACTTATTGGGAATACAAATTAGTTCGGTCCGTTTTCCAAAAGATGGTTCCGGCTGTTGTGAATGGTTCATAGTTACAGCTGATTTTGGCATTTTCAGAGAGGTTAGACATCTGCTAATAATATTCAGTTTATATAGCTTTGAGTTTCATACAAAAACATTGATTTTTACTGTATTTGAAATGTCGAATATTGTGTTAACCAAGCAGCATTTGCGGGAGGTTCTAATTTTCTGCTTTAATTGGAAGAAAAGTGCAGCTGAAGCCCATCGAATGCTTATCGAAGTTTATGGTGACATTGCTCCAACTAATAAATTATGTAGGGAATGGTTTCAAGGATGGAGATTTCAGCGTTGAAGACAAGCCTTGCTCTGAACAGCCAAAAAAATTTGAAGACAAAGAATTATTATAGAAGCATTACTCGAAGAAGATCAGAGTCAAACGCAAGAGGAGCTTGCAGAATCATTGGGAATAACTCAACAAGTCGTTTCTGTACGATTGAGAGGCATGGGAATAAATCAAAAACAAGGAAATTGGGTGCCTTATGAACTGAAACCGAGAGACGTTGAAAGGCGATTTTTCACTTGCGAACAGCTGATTCAAAGACAACAAAGAAAAGGTTTTTTGCATCGGATTGTGACTGGAGATGAGAAGTGGATATTCTACGACAACCCCAAAAAGAAAAAATACTACGTCCGGTCAATCGTTGCCATCGATCTTAATATCAACATTAAAGCCGAACATTTATGGTTCGAAGATCATGCTCTGTATCTGATGGGACCAAAAGGGTGCTGTTTACTATGAGTTGCTGAAACCTGGCGATTCCATTACGGGCGATCGGTATCGGCTACAATTGATTCGTTTGATCCGTGCATTGCGAGAAAAATAGCCGGAATACGAGTAAAGACATGATAAAGTTATTTTTCTTCATGACAACGCTCGGCCTCATGTCGCAAAAGTCGTAAAAAAATATTTGGAAACGCTCAAATGGGATGTTTTACCGCATCCGCTGTATTCTCCGGACATTGCTCCTTCTGATTACTGATTGTTCTGAAGGATGCAGCACGATTTGGCAAGTCACTGGTTCACTTCTCCAAAATTGGATCACCTCCAAAGACGAGTCATTTTTTCGAGATGGAATTCGAAAATTGCCTAAGAGATGGGGAAAAAGTAGTAACCAGCGATGGACAATACTTTAATTAATCTGTTCGTTCATTTTGTTTTGAAATAAATGCATTTTTGAACGCAAAAAAACGGATCGAATTAATTTGTACTCCCAATAAGATAATCTCAAAATTAGGATACATAAATATAGGCCTCATCAATGTACTGAAGTAAAAATATTTGAAAATAAATTACACTGAGAATTTATACTTTAACCATATCGAATTGTCATACTCAAAAAAGAAGCCAATTTTTTATCCATCTATTCTGATAATAGTTAAATTATATTTACGATTTCAGGTAAAAACATTTTTAAACCTACAACAACAGGCAGCAGAAGTAATGGCAGCTGTTGCCATTTGGGAATTGGAATTGAATGATGTTGAGTTGGAGCTTGGAAATGTTAATAAAAACGGAAAGTTATGTATAAAAGAACAGATTAGTCCTTTATACAAGTGAGTAAATTTTTTCTTAATCAATAATCATTTTGTATATAATCATTGCATTAAATACTAAGTAATATTCGAGCCTATAACGGTTGAAGCTAGATCTTTAATGCTTAAATAATTCAAAGTTAATTATATATATATGTGTATATGAATATATACCATATTTATAGCTTCAAATTGCGCGCCAAATTGGTTTTCTAGACTTACAAACGCAATTAAATTACTGAAATAATATCACAAATTAAATTAAATTGACAATCTTGATGTTCAATCTGATATCATATTAGAAGGATGCAATATTTTTCGTAATAATCTTCTAATATGACACCGAATTGAACATCAAAAATATTATTAAAATTTGCTTGTCAATTTAATTTAATTTGTGATATTATTTCAGTAGTTTAATTGCGTTTGTAAGTCCGGAAAATCAATTTGGCGCGCAGTTCGAATACAAATATGATATATATGCATATACATATATAGTACAAGGTTGGCCATATTCGACGGAAAGATCTGGCAACACTGTAACTTTTGACAGAGATGTTAGATCGAGTAACGACGTTTCCCATGATTGAAAAAAAAACATCTTTCCGTCGAACCCTGTATGGCCAACCCTGTATACATATAATTCACATTAATTATTTAAGCATTAAAGATCTAGCTTTGGCCAGACTTGAATATTCTTACTTAGTATTTATTACATTACGGTTTTAATAAAATAATTTATTATTATTCATTGTATGGTATTAAATTAATCAAAGCTAAATAGAATTTGTTGATCTTTTACTGTTTATACAAGGTTCCGGGACAAACGTTTGTTCTTAAAATGTTGTATTCCTGGCTTAATTTTAAGATGATTTTTCTTTACCTAAATTTTATCCGATGCTTAGTTTTTTAATTATAAGAAAGAATATTAATTATAGACTGCATACGAAAGATAGGCAGAGGCGGCGCAACTCATTATTCGACACAAGCGCTCACTGCGATCAATTGCTTACTACGCGTGAAACATGTAACACGATGGTACCCGTATATAGGACTTGGCAAAATATTTATTTTTTTATATTTGTAATACAAAATACAAAATTAAAAAAAAATATATAATAGGAAGTCAGCGCACAAATGTAATTGCACAAATATAATAATTATAGTTTAGTAAATCATATAACATTTGAATCCATTTCGTATGCATTTCGACATATTTTTATTTCATTCTCAACGGCAATAAGTTAATCAAATATAGTGATTCATTTCTTGTGCAAGTGTGCAGCAATTATAATGCAAGCAATTATCAAATCAAAAATATTTTCCAAGTTCAATTGACCGGAATAAAACAAGAAACCCTTATGACTAAAGTTACAAAAAAAAAAAGAAACTATAACACCAAACATTGAAATTTAAAAAGAAAATGTAGATTTATCAAATTGAAGCAACTCGCACGATCGCAAACCGTATATGGCGTATTAGCCATTGATCAATTGGTATCACTGCGGGGTAATCAGTAGAGAGCGCAATGAAAAAAAAACAGATATTCTTGCCCTTTATAACTATTTCTCTGTGTTGGTATAAAAAATGGAATAAAAAATGCAAATCGATTAAAAAAATTTAATAAAATTAAAATATAAACAATAATAAAAAGCTAATCTATTAAAAAAATTTATTTTAATTGAAATAAAATTAAATAATAAAAACACAAAATTAAAAATACTAATCTAGTTAAAGAATTAAACAAAAAAATTAAAAAAAAACATACAATTATTGTAGAAAAAGCTTTAAAAAGTTTAAAATAATGTTATTCATAGCAGAAATATTTTGTATATATTATATTTTATATATATTACGGATAGGCTATAAATATTGAAATATGTTTCCCTGCGACGGTCCCTATGATATAATTTGAATATTTCTGGTGTATGAGTTATTATTAAATACCAAAATTGACACCTTATATAAAGCATTAAAAAAAGCAATGAGTTAAAGACTTTTAAATTAAAAATGAAATACTTTTATATTAACGCTATAATTCTTAGTTGCACATTTTAAAAGAGCAGTCGGGAGACGCCATGACAAATCTACTGTTTTTGAATTACGTATTAGTAGTAGTAGTAGTAGTAATAATGCAGGTGGAACTATGGCAGCTTATGCCTAACGTGAGTTAGATGTCTGAAGTTTCATCGTCACTCACTGTTTATTTTCAAAATAGTGCAATCAAGCCCAGCCCCGCTCCGTGTGCCAGGCCTATGAGGTCACCTATCTTTGCTCCGTCTAGATCCTTGGGTATTAGAAACATGTGGCCTCAGGATCTTGCAAGCAAGCATAGGATAACGACACAAAAGATGCACTGTCCTCGCTTTTCTCTCTACATAGACGGAAATTCCTCTGCTCGACTAGTCCTACTGAATAGATGTGCTCTGAGGAGCAAGTGTCCAATAAGAAGGAGTATGCCCATTCTCAATTTTTCTCTTGCCATTGCTCTTTTGTTCTAGCCGGATTTTTCCATAAATTTCTTGGCTTGCCAGCAGCTCTTTGTTTCTTTCCAGGAGTTTAAGTGCCCCTGCTCCAGCATTTCTTTGATTTTTCTTTTACCTAGCTCGAAGGGAACTTCGACGGTCTATTCAGCCGGATCTATTTCTGTCCCTAGTTTTGCTAGCCCGTCCACCTTCTTGTTGATATTTCTGGTATTTCCTGGTGATCAGGAACCCATATTAGGGTAACTTGATTTGTTTCTCCCAATTTGCCAAAGGCTTGTATGCAGTCTACAGACGATTCTGTAGATTCTTAGCAGTAGCTATATGTATAGTATCTATGTATATACTAAGCCATGGCAAGCCGCGGGATGAGGGGCCGGAGGGAAAACTGGGCGAGAGGGGTATTGTGGTGCGGGGGGGCAGTCAATGAGCGAGCTGCTTTGTCCTCCCACCACCTCTCGTAGTTTTCCTCCCCGGCCCCCGTCCCCACGAGCGCATGTGTGTGTGAGCTGGTGACGTCACGGCGTGACGCGTCGCGACGACGACGATCCGGCGAGCTCGAGAGCGAGCGACTGAGGGAGTTCGCGCGTTTTTTCTTCCCGCGTGCGCGCTGTCGCTCTCGCTCGCACCAACGTTTCTCAGTCGCTGTAAATATAATATAATAATAAGAGTAATAATCTTACCTCCTTAAAGATACGGTAAGAATCCATTTTACTGTCGCTCTCGCTCGCACCAACGTTTCGTTTGTCGCGTTCGATCGAGTCGCTCTCGCTCGCACCAACGAATAATAATAATCTTACCTCACGTTTCTCGCAGTATCCTTAGAGATACGATAAGAATCCATTTTACTGTCGCTCTCGCTCACATCAAAGGATTCGATCCATTGCGTTCGATCGAGTCGCTCTCGCTCACATTAACGTTTAAATTTTCTCATCCTTAAAGATCGTGTTCGCTAAAATTACTAACGTAACCGGAATCGTTGGAATTTTCATCTATGTCAAAATCAATTTCCTCGAACATTTCGTCTATAATATTTTCGAATTGTTTCGTGTCCACGTTTCTAATATAATTGATTACGTTGTCAATGTTCGCACGGTCCGCCATACTTTTTTTATTGACTTCGGCAAAATAACGAATGAAGAAACATAAGCTCACACGTTTTTTTTCACTACTAACGCTCGTTTAGTACGAGTAATTATATATATCGTATGATTCCACACCCATCCGTTTTCCTTTTGCCACTTTTTCCCTTTAAGTTTACGTCAGCGCGAGTTTCCTTTTTTCTCTTTTTATGTGAAGATAAATTGTATATATATAAATAGATAGGGATACATAGGTAGATTAGAGAGGAAAAATATGAGACGACGCGATTACACAGTGTTTGAGATTAAATATATTAAGTACAGTACAAAATAATTTCACATATTGTAAAAATGTATAGGTTCATCGTTAGCATTAATTGATATATATATAACGTTCTCCGAAAATCAAAGCGATCAACTCGCAATCGAGTATGTCGTTGCGGTCGAAGGATTCGTTATCGTACATCGTTTTTAGCACGTTCGCAGATTTCGTGACAGTGGACGCGATAGCAAGAAGTCGTGAAAATTTTTTATCGATCATTGCGGTCAGAGAGGAAATGAGACGATTCACACAGTGTTCGAGATTAAATATTAAGTACAGTACTTTTCGACATGGATAGACGAGCTGTACTTGTTTCTAGACGCAGTATTGGTAGATTATTAATTTGTCCGAAGCGTAACGTTAGATTTCCAACGTACATTGGAGACGGCGCACGTATTCCTTTATTATTTTCGTCGTACTGCAAAAGGGACAAAATGACGTGTTTTTGTTCGAGAAGCTCTCTCCAGATGTCCGGTGAAAGTGGAATCTCTTTACCGTGACAATCTCCCAAAATGATAGTCACGTAAGAAGGGAGTGTGACATTGATACCAATGTTCAAGTATTTATAGCCAGTTGCAGTTAACGGATATCTTCTCTCGAGAATGCGTACGGTAGGATGATGTGCGATTTGATGTCTGTAATTATGGAAAAAAAGAAATTGGCAGATGGAAAAGAGAGAGACGCAAAGGGAAAAGAATATCTACCTATTTGATATATTATCTTTATCTGGATTCACATCAGTTGATTCGTCGACTATTTTTTTCTTCTTCGTGCTTTGTTCATCGCGATCGTCCTGTTCCATAAGATAATTTATAATATCCGCGTTGTTGAACATTCTCACGATCGGGAAAAAAAAAGCTTGGAAAGTGCGTACGAACGATGTTGTCGGAATGATCGTTCCTTTCGTACTGATCGTTTAAAATTATTATAGTATATATTATGTGTCCTTTCATCCTTTCCTCTTCCTCCTCCTTCTTCATCTTATTTCCCGGTGTATGTTTTGTCAATATGTATTACTCGATTGAAATAATCGATCCAAGATATCCTGCATTTGTTGTAATAACCCGTTTCGCAAACATTCGACGTTGAGTATGTTTATATTAAATTTACCAACCTCTGTTACGGTTTTCGTGAACTCGTTAAATGTGTAAAATTGTTGTTGTTTGGCAAAGTACAGATTACCATTTATATATCGGAAGGCCAAGGTCGGAGCTGGTGGTATTCCTGGGAATACCGCTTGTAACGATTGAAACGAGCGAACAGTCATACTACATTCGTCCATCTGCGCCACGTCATTACCATTGAAAATCGCGTAGGTTTGTCCTCTGTTAGTATTTACTACGGTATCGATGAAAGTGTTCGGGGGAAATCCTAGACTCGAGAGACGTTTTGGCCAACCTTCTTTCAATTTGAAACTGGGGTACTCGATCATGTAGACAATATTATTTATAAACAGTACTAGTTCACCCGAAGGTCTTTGATACGCGGCTGATAAGGAGAAATTCTTCGGAAGGAAATCCATGTAGCTGTTTAGTATGTATGGTCCGTCGTATTTTGTATCATCTATATTTATCGACCATACATAACGTTGGTACGTGACGAATATTCGATGATATAATACCAATATCGTATCTACATATTGTAAACTACAGAGATCTATGTACTCGGGTTTATCTGTTGTAATTTCGGTAGTTGGTAGTGTTGTTGTTGTTGTTGACGTCGGTGATTGTGTAGTTGTTGGTTTTGGATTTTTATCTCCATAGAGTTGTTGAATGGCTAAAATGTCCTCTATGTTGAATCTAACGATTTTATCCTTATTATTAGCAGTGACATATGCGAACATTATGGAATCTTCATGCAAACTGTGTGGTAATCCTAATGCGTGTCCAATTTCATGTGTTAATGTGTTAAGCAGATAATCCTTGTTACTAGCAGATTTTTCGGTTAGATATATATGCTACGGTTCTGCAGCATCTACGTGTATTTCAGCGGTGTAATTGACAACATTTGAAGGATAGAACGCGTGAGTACTCCACCAGGTCCATCGAACGAGGCGGAGCAAATCTCCTCGCTACGTTTATGATCAGCGTACGTGTGTGTGCCACTACGATAAGATATTAAGATGTCGTGATTTAATGTTTTACGTTGGAACGTTAAAGACGAATTCGCTGCCCATAGCGAGAACGCGAATGCGGTAGTTTTCAAGATGTGCACGTCCGCTAAATGGAAGTTCCACGTGAGATGTGTTTTTGTCCATTTCTTCCTACCTGTATTATGCTCGTGATGCAAAATGTCCGGGAGACCACATCGTGGTTTACACATTTGATACAACGTATAGTTATTCAATGTACCATCATCCAGTATTTGATAATATTCTTGAAATAACGAAATCGCCTGTTTAAGTTTTCCCTCTTCGAACGATAATTGTGTATTGTTTTCACTCTTACGCAAGTAGCCGTACTTTTGTAGATACAGAATTGTTTCAATATCTATGCCTTGACGATTCGTCGCTGTCGTTGACGCTGCTGTCGTAGTAAGCGTAACGAAGACGACGACGACGACGATGACGAACGCGGGGGACATCACGATGTAGCACAAGTATACGACACGCAGCAGGAAAATAAAAACGATGTGTACTCGAACGCTTTGTCAGCAGTAATGAATCGCGTTCCGTGATTTTTTTATATATACGACACGACAAAATGCTTCGTCAATAGTAATGAATCGCGTCTCGTACTCTTTCATGTGTTTGTTTTTACATTATAATTCGACAGCGTGTGACTTTTTGATAAAAAAGGAGAGTGCTTGAAAAAATATTATACGATTTTGCGAATAACATTAGTCAATGGATTATACTCTATCACCCTGTCGTGAATAATAAGACAATAAACTGTGATGTTCAGTGGAATATTTTCCTTACACTCGAATTCTATACGAATATCCACAGTAACGCTTTTTATCGATTCGTTTTGACGAGAACAATCGATCACTACGAATGGGCCGTGTAAAAGAAATTCCCCGATAGATAACATGGCATCGCGATTGTCGTTACCGTAGTACGTCTTTTGAAATTTTACATACATATCGTAGAGTACAGCATATTTCTTGCGTTCGAAATCTAAATTCATATCGTCGTAAGGATAAAAATCAGAATTTAAAAAAAGTTTCATATTAGTGAGATTACACATGTCGAATTGCGAACTATTTTGCGACGGTTCGTTTTTTTTCCGGTTTGAAGCGCAAAAATTACGTATCGCGGTTTTTCCAATTGCGATGTTGTTTTAACAGCCCACGAATGCTTCGTTGTACTTTGAAGCAGAAGAAATTCGTACAGGTCCCACGACCAGAAACACATGCTGAGATATCGTCAACCTTCCAGCGTTCGCAAAAGTGATAATTTATTGACATCGTTTAGCACTACATGTGGCATTTTCCATTGTATCTTCGATAGCGTGATTTTAGGTTCCGCCGATGCCTGCGCCACGACGCAATTATTATCGTTACGCGCATCAGGATAAGTTCGTGTCGCGCGTTTATTACTATGCGTTTGTAATCCTCGCAAAATCCTAGGAGTGTATTGAGCGGTACGCAAAAGTTGAAATCATCGGTCAGCGATGTGCGAAAGAAGTGCATTGTGGCGTCCCATCCTGCATTTTCTAACGTTATACTCTTGCTGGTGGTTAACGATACGAAATTTTTGATAGTACTGGTAACACCAACGTTTCTACATCTATCGATTTCCACACCGTCTATCTCGTATCGAATCTCATCGAACATGAACGCGACGCAATTGTTCGACAGTTTTGGTTGTTCGGATTTGTCTCCAGCTTGTTTCTTCGCTGAAAATTTTCCCTCGACGTAGAGAAAACTCTCACATGGTAACGTGTACAGATCTTGGTGTTGTATAGGTATTCGTATTTCATCGCTGTATCCGAAGGTGGTGTTAGCGTATGGGTTGTAAGTGTGAGTCTCGATCTTAACGATACGGTCGTCGAAGATGGGTTCACTTCCTATATGTAAAATATCGCGACTCATTTCTCACGACGAATCTCAGAGATCGTAGAAATGCGACTTTCGCAGCGTTCAATCTGTCCTCCGTTCCTCTCTGCTTTCCTTCAACGTATCATTCGGTGAGCAATGATAATTGCGACCTGCGGTGCGATTGTCGTCGTAGATGTATTCTTACAATCGTGCGACTCGTTCAGAACGAGCATCTTTCGTTCGTGAGCATATTTTTTATCGTTTACGTCGTATATGAAGTCGAATCGATATCGCCTCTCCACGAAGGTTTATCAACTGTCCGTTTTGACTATACGTATCGTTATATCGGTAACGTTTCTCGCGACGACTGGGAGATAAATGACGTGTGTAGGAGTATCGGACAATTTATATCCAGGTGGAATCGCGAATTCGTGTATCGTATGCGCTGGTTTATCGTTGTTGTACGCACCCGAAGTAATGTTGCATTCTACACGAATTACAGTTACATTCATAATGTTTACAGGTTTGTCAGACGCGTACCACTTGTTCGGTTGTATTACGCGAGAGTTCGAATAACCTAATAGCGAACCGATGTTATTCGGTTTCGTAAAATTTATTCGGTACGCACATTTGATCTCGCTTCTCATAGTATTCTCATTGGCTCGAAGACTCAGTATCTCTTCTGTATGAGTACTATCGTTGCCGTCGTTGTCATCGAATATGTACGCGTCGTCATCATCATTATCTTTATCGTCAGACGTTCTATCGTCGTAGTATGTGACGGATAGCAGCTCTCAGATACTTGTTTATAACACTCAATTCGTACGATCCTTCGGGAATCGTGATTATTTTGTCGTCGGTATCGAAGTAGAAGTTATTGTTCGTGGAAGTAACATTCGGTATCGCGTTGTACGTTTCGAAATTCGTAAGACCCAATTCGTATTCGCCATTACTTAAATCCAACGCAGGAAAGTAACTCGCCGTGAGAATATTGGTTGTTCCAGTTAACGTGAGAGTCCACGACATGATGTAATCGAACATAAATGCTCAACTGAGACGACTCACACGACACATTATTAGATATATCTTTTCCTCCAATCTATTTCTCGAAGAAATCGTAGACACAACTGACCACAAATACTCTGATCGAACGTTTGATAAGAGCGACGATTATACGTTACGTTGCTTCCGAGATAGTGTTCGAGTTCCCTCGATGGTCTAAGATTGCCAAAATCATCGAAGTAAACGGCATTATTTCCCTTTTTCGCATACGCAACCCAGTGTGTTCCAGCATTTTCCGAATTATCGAGATTTACGATACCGCTTTCATTACGATGTGGTTTCGTCGGTAACGCGTCACGCATAAACACACCTCTGAAGAATGGTAAACGCAAACGATACGCCGCACGACTCAACTGTTCGTTCGTTGTGATACCGGAGAGCGGTATTTTAAGAGTCTCTAATGTTTCCTTCCACGATGTTTTTTTTTATCTCTTGTCTTTCTTTTCCTCACGTTACCACCACCACCACATTTGTAGGGCGCTAGATACAGTCCGCGACCTTCCGTCTGACATCGAGCGGCTTTGCGATCGCTTACAGCTCTCGCTACGCTCGCCGCTTCACCGATCAAAGACCCGAGTGCACCCAACATTGGTAAAATCGGTAGGAAACCTACGCGTTTCGTTACCGGAAGTAGTCTCTTCCTTTTCGTTTTTTTCCTTCTTTTCATACCCATTCCTAATTTCGTTTTTGCTTTCATGGCTGCCCAGCGGTCGCGGCAGCTTTCTCACCAAACATCGAATCACTTGCTGTTATACGTTCGCGCGCTTTTTCGGCGAGAACTCGATCGGCAATGTGACGATCGGCGAGATCGTTGCTTCGCGAATAGGCGATATCGTTTCGCGACACGCCGCGTTTAATCGATTTATACCTCGATCATCACGCGCTAGTCTTTTCGCGAGACGAGTACAGGATCCACAAAATTGATAACCAGGTATATGTACTTCAAAAGGAAGCGCGTTTATCGCCTTGTCAAGTAAACCTGCTCCATACGCAGGAATCATTCCCTCCTCCTCCTCCACGCTATCTTATTTCATACGACATATGTCGCAATTTTTGATAAGTGGTGGCGGACCGTCTATGTGTTCGTTGCCACGAACGATTGTAATGCTCTGTACACGGACGATAGCGTTGCACTTCAGGATCCGTTTTTAAATGTTCGGGTAATCGATCCCACAGTAGCTCCACGTAATTCTCAAATTCCTGTAGAAGAACAATCTTCGGTATGTATTGCAATTGCTCGGCGGTAAAATCGAGAATCCGACGTTTATCCGTTAGTAAGAAAAACATTTTTTGCGATAACAACAACAACGACGACGATTGCTCTTTACAGTAAAACTGTGCGGATCGAGTGCCTGCTCGGGGATATAAATAGTGCTGAAAAAACTCGCTCGCGTTACATCGCGCACGCGATGTTTACACAAGTAAATGCGATTCGTACGACAATCACGATAGGAGTGTCGAATCTCGACCGTAAGGCGCGACTCATGTCCGATGAAACGGTTGGAAAAATTCGTAGACACGGCCCTTTACTATCGAATACAATTCGTTGCATCATTTGCGGATCGTCCAATTGTGGTAAAACAAACGCTTTGATAAGTTTAATAGAAAGTCCATATATGTACGTTTCGAAAACGTATATGTATATTCGAAATCTCTCTTTCAACCGAAATATCGATATTTGGAAGAACTACTCGAATCGATAAATGGTATCGGTTACCACGCTTTTTCCAACAATCGTGACGTCATACCACCGAAGGAGGCACTTCCCAATTCAATATTTGTATTCGATGATGTGGCTTGCGATAATCAGAATACTATTAGATAATATTTTTCTATGGGTCGACATACGAACATTGATTGTTTTTATCTCTGTCAGACATATGCAAAAATACCGAAACATTTGATACGCGATAATGCAAATTTTTTGATACTATTCAAACAAGACGGTACCAATTTAAAACACATTTATAACGATCACGTGAACACCGATATATCGTATGAGAATTTTTGTACGTTGTGCCATTTATGTTGGCAACACAAATATGGTTTTGTGGTAATAGACAAAGATAGCGCATTACGCAACGGTAGATATAGACGAGGATTCAACGATTTCGCTGTAGTATAAAAAATCATTTGTAGTATTTTTTTGTAAAAAAAAAAAGTGAGCAGTACCTCTTTGACATTACGATAAGATGGTCAGAACGAAAAGTATCTCTGAACGGGAGAAAACAGCAAAACTGATCGCGAATACTCGCGCGTCGATTCGTAAGAAACACCGAGCATTGAAGACTGGCATAATGGAGAATGAGATCGTTCTGGAGAAACAATTAAAATCTATTATCGAATCATTGAAACAAATTGCTGGAAACACTGAACGTGGAGGTAAACCATTTGACACTAAGTTTACGGAGAGTAAGCAAAAGAATAAATGTGAGTACAACGATGATGAGGATAATGATGATGATGACGACGACGATGATGATGATGATGCGATTCCAACACAAACTACTCCCCAACGTCTTCCATGGAACAAACAAACAAATAAAAAGAAACGATCAAACGTTATGTTTGATTCGTCCATAATTCATTCGACACCAATAGAATCACAATAACAACAACAACAGGTAACTCCATTTAACTTACGGGACGAAGAAGTTTTTAAAATCGATGATGATCCGTCGTCGCTCGAAACGTCTGTCAGACAGGTGTTGAACACACCTCAAGGTCGTCAGAGATTGCAAAGTCAGTTAGGACCGTTAGGACAAATATAGGTAAATACTCTTTTAACTGGTGATGCAAGAAACGAAATCGATCTTGTCTACGGTTTATTTTGATGAAAACGGTACGATGTTAGGTAGTAAAAAATTTGACGTAGGTACGGACGACACTATAATCATAGACGGAGTGAAATACAAAGGTACACCAGGTCTATACGAGCTGATCTTCAAGAAGATTCCAAACGACGCTATCTACACAGAGAATGATAAACAAACATACAAACATATATTATTGATGACGAATGCTCACAGATGTGACAATGACGCCAGAATGCCTATTAAGAGTAACAAGGGACACAAATACAAAAACATTATCGCTCCGCTCTTAGTTACTCATCGTAAGACCAGTGGCACTAGTATTGGTTCAGGTATAAAGACAAATATACCATCCGGTGCGAAATTGACCGACAACGAAATAGATTACGTTTATTGGGACGACCCCAATGAGTTGGTGGATCGTCTTCAATTGCTCGATGCTTCTCGTAGAGCGGGTAATAATGCTCACGACAACGAAATATTGTCGATAATCGAAGAACTTCGCGAAGCTGGGTTAATTATAAATTAAATTGCTGTGACGAAAATCGCGACAGTGATCAAATTCGCGTGAACTCGATGTCTGTGAATAAATTTGGTATGTCTATGAGGGGAAACGAAATCAAAAAATCGCGATCGTTGATAGAATCTTTACGAAATTACGTGCACGACAATGGGCTTTGTCTGAATTCGGATCATTACGACGCGAAGGAGCGAAAAATAGAACACGTAGCCGCGCCGGAATTCGTCACCGATGTGGTAAACAAAAGCTACGTCGAGCGTACGCTTCGAGATACGCGAAACGAGATCGAAGAATCATTTAGAACGATAAGGAGAGATGTAGGAAGTGCATAGCGATGTGGAGAAGATGCGAAGAAACGTGGAAAAGAATGTGACGAGAATGTCTGACGAGATTCAGCATTTGAATCGAGATATAACGATACGAATTAAAAATGTAGTGACCAACGAGACATTGGAGAAATCGTTTAAAACGACCGGGAGAGATACGATCGTGCGCGCGCTTCAGGATACGCAGAAAGATATCTCGAACGATGTGGAAAAAGTGCGAAACAACGTGGAGGAGGTCTCGAAAGGTGTAAACGCGCTATCGACGAGAGTGTCTAACGAGATTCAGCGCGGTATAACTGATCTACGTTAACAAATGTATAATACGGTGACAGAAGAGATGTTAAAGACTAACGAAATTCAACGAGGTGTAACTGATCTGCGTCAACGAATAAATAATACAGTGACGAAGGAGACGTTAGAGAGATCGTTGAAAACGACAAGGAGAGATACGATCGTGCACGCGCTTCAGGATACGCAGAAAGATATGTCGAACGATGTGAAAAAAGTGCGAAACAACGTGGAGGAAGTCTCGAAAGGTGTAAACGCGCTATCGACAAGAGTGTCTGATGAGATTCATCGAGGTGTAACTGATCTGCGTCAACGAATGAATAACATAGTGACGAAAGAGACGTTAGAGAGAGATACGATCGTACTCGCGCTTCAGAAAGTGTCTGATGAGAGTCAGCGTCTAAATCGAAATGTAACGGATCTGCGTCAACAAGCGAATGACACGAAGGATACGCTAGAGAGATCGTTTAAAAACAGGGAGAGAGATACGATCGTACTCGCGCTTCGGAAAGTGTCCAACGATATGCAGATACTGCATCACGGTGTAGGTGATTTGCGTCGACAATATCGAAGAAAGTGCGTAACGAGAATGAGATTCGGCATCTGAATCGAGGATACCTGCTTTAAAAGATATGCGCGAGGCTCGTTTCCTGTCACAACAAAGAGAGAGAGAGAGATAGATGAGTGTCGAGAAACAAAAACTCGTGAAAGAACTCCACGCGCCCGCGCGAAGAAATTTTCCAGGTCGTCGCGTCGTGGTGCACGATCGTGGCAAGCCGACGTAGTCGAGATGCGTCCCTACGCGCGATTCAACAAGGGTTACAATTACATTTTAATCATTATCGATGTTTTGAGTAAATACGCATGGGCTCTACCGCTCAAGAGCAAGAACGGAAGCGACGTAGCCGCAGCGTTATCCAAAATATTTCGCGAGGACGAACAATACCCACGAAATCTGCAGACAGATCAAGGAAAGGAATTTTACAACACTACCGTGCAGAAAAAAATTATGAAAAGATACAACATAAATCATTATTCGACGTATTCGGTGATGAAAGCGTCGGTAGTGGAACGATTCAATCGTACACTCAAGAATAACATGTGGAAAACATTCACGTTAAACGGCTCGTACAAATGGATCGACGAGCTACCGCGTCTATTGTCAGATTATAATCATCGTAAACATCAAACTATTGGGATACGACCGATAGACATAACTCCCGTCGTTGCAAAACGACTCTTGTCGACGGTATACAGTCATATAAAAATTGCCGCTCCAACGAGATTCAAGATAGGCGATCCAGTACGTATTAGTAAATTCAAGACAATTTTTGAAAAAAGTTACACTCAATTGGTCCACCGAGATTTTTTACATCGTTAAAACACAACGTACGAATCCTACAACGTATCTATTGAAAGATTATCAAGGAAAATCGATAGCTGGTGGATTCTACGAACACGAATTGCAGCGAGTCTCTAATCCGGACGTTTATCTCGTGGAAAAAATACTACGCAAATGAGGAAACAAGGTGTACGTGAAATGGTTAGGAATGGACAATTCACATAATTCTTGGATAGATAAAACGAATGTATTGTAATTTTCTTTTTATTTATTACAATAAAAAACTAAAAAAACTATAGTGCATTACAGAGGTATTTTATAATGTCCCCAAGGTAGAGTAGCGACCGATTCGGGTACGACGTACCGCTTGTCATCGTACGGACTAAGAGCGAGCTTCAATTCAGACACTGTGTAAACTTCGTGTAACGTCGATCGTATGCACGACTGACGTCTCGACTGTACCGTCGCATCGTTCAAACATCGCGAATAATCGTCGAAAGTGATCGTTTTCGCGACTACCTTCTTCTTGATACCCTTTATTCTCTTCGTATCGCTCTTTCCGATCACTCTCAATGCGTACATCTTCGCTCTGACTCCTATGAATTCCGTCATAATCGCACCATTATTTTCATCTTTCATCAAACCGGGTATTTTATTGTTAGCGCGTGGAACATCATACGCATTTCTCTCAGGATAATCACTCGTGTCGAATCTCGCGATATCACGCTTAATGTTCTCATACACATTCTTACATTCTAAAAGATAAATTAAGCTGTCCGTGTCCGTGTACATAATCTTACATCTATCGCGATACAATGGTATCATGTATTCATAGTGAAATTCATACAGACGCAACTTAGATATCTCGAGAATGCACATACCTACGTATATCGGTTTATTTAATTTCACCTCGAGTTTGCGCAATTCAACAGCGATTAGATTTTCAGAAAAAACACGTCTACTGTGAAAATTCGGTTTCGCTATCATCGCTTCCGCACCGTATCTCCCATCCCAACGCGTTATAAGCCGAACGTCAACATGATCGCGTACGTTCTCCATCATTTTTCCAAATACCACATTATTCATCAATTTGTAAAGATTTTTCTCAAAATCGTTATTCGCGAGTATTCTAAATCTTGTATTAAGTTCAATATATCCACGAAGCCATGGGGATTGTGCGAATTGTAATATTCGATGAATTTTTATTATGTGTAATCCATGCTGAATACATTGTTGTAAATTGCGATAGTGCACGATATAGCGCTCCTTATCGTAAAGAGTGGCCAGTAGTTTGTCATTCCGTTTTCTGGGAGGCCGTTCGCGATTGGGGCAGAATGGAAGGTCTGCATGAGCGTCGTGTACGTTTTGCGGATACGCAAGATCGACCTCTAGAATATAACTGACAACGGAGTCTGACGACACTGACATTACGTCAAAGCGCTCGATGTCGACCCATTGAAATTCTCCGTACGGTAAGGATTCGGACATCGCCCAACCGTACAGATTGTTCACATCGAAGTACATGAGATACGTCGAAGGTTTCGAAGGATCGTACGAAGATGCATTGTACTTGTTATTAGCTTGCGCGTATCTATGCGAACATTGACTTAAACCACCGTGTATACCACGTTCCACAAACATCACCATGTCAATGTCGGTGAGTAATTCGAATCGAATATCAGTGTATTTCAACATAGCGTCCCACGTATATCGCGGTAAAGTGTAATAATACGTTGGATCCAATCCGTAACTATCGATACACGTATCACGAAAATTTTCAAAAACATCTGCTAATAAAAGCATATCTGTCTTAAGATACAAATCACTGTAATCGCCGAGAGTCTCTATGCGGAAACGTTGCCAAACGTTTGTCGCGTTGATAATCGTCATCGGAAGCGGTCTCGTCGGTCAATGAACTGTAAAACAATTCACGCGATGGTAAACTAGTCTCGTCTAGCTTACCGACGCTGTCGGTGTACTCGTACGGAAACATTCCTTTCCGCGTAAGCAAATCGAAATCCTTAGCGTCAAGATTGGAAAATTCCGATTGCATGATTTACTCTTATCGAGATATGATACCAATTTTTCGAGACTAGTATTGAGAAATTTAAACGAATCCACAAAGCGCACTTTCACACAGTCCTTTCCCCATTTAGAGTTTACCGTATCCCCTACATGTTTCGTAAACGATATATAATTTTCTTTCGTTATAGATAACACGTCAACTCTACCCGCAAAACTGTTAGCAATATCTTTTATGATAAAATGAGCCAAACCTATCGTAACCTGCCAAATTATGAAAGAATACAGGAATAACGTATGTATCCTGATAATGTAAATTACAACGTGAATGTGCGAGACCTTTGTAACGTCCGGTCAAATGACAGTGATCGCGTACGCGCACATCTCCTTCCTCAAATGGTCTTTCGCAGATATAACAGTGAGTCGTGTTTCGAAATTTTTCCCACTCGACGTTCGATGTAAATTCCGCCATAGTCACATTATTGTCGAATATCGTTTTCGCACGATGCGTCAAATCGTACAATTCCTTGACAAACCACGATACGCAATCCTCGCCGCGATAAGATTTGTACATCAACGCAGTCTCATCGTATATACAACGTATGTAGTACCTTACGCTGAAAATCTTGTGATGCTGATAGGTGAATCTCGAAATGTTTTCATTGTTGGTCCTCTTCTTCTCCAGTATACACTCCAAATCGGCATAAACAAAGAGAAGCCGCTCCTTCTTATTATAATCGTGAAACGATAACCACTTACCGTTCTCATTCGGAAGAATAACAGCACAATCGTTCGTCGTGGTACAGTCAACGATGTGAAGCGACAACTTCTCGCTCGTATAAAAGTAATGCAGACATCTGTAAGGTAACAAATCGTACACAACTATATATATATATATATATATATATATATATATATATATATATATATATATATACAAAACAATTAGTATACCCATCTATCGCACAGATACTTCTTTCCCGTATTCTTGCTCAATTGCGAACCTATCAATCGTGACAGATCTTTAATCCATGTGAAATGAGCGATGACGTTTTCGTCGCGTCTTGACTCTTGCAGGTACAGATTTACGTGTTTCTCTTTCTTCTCTTTGGTTAGACGAAGAGGAACGATTACATTACCATCGCCTTTTTTTTCCACTCCTCTTTCGCTCGGTAAATACGTTGATAGATATATCGTTCAAAAGTTCAAATTTCGTAATTTGTTTTAAGGTAACAGGGAACTCGATACCCTCAAGATTCAACACAGTAATACAGGGTGCATCAGGTATTTGAGGACATATTGACTATAAAACTAAAATGCGTATATTTCTTAGAAAACTTATTGTATTTTATTGACTTTTTTACAGCAAAGTAAGTAACTCGTAGGCAATACAATTATTCGATAAAATCGCTTTCAGCAGCAATAACAGCTTCAATTCTCTGCTGAAAACGTTTGCATGCTCGAATCAAAGGCCTTGTCCATATGTGTCATTATTCTGGCAATATATAGCATAGCTACTCTGAGGGAATCAAGCGTGTTATGGGGATGTTTATTGGTCTCCCGTTCTATAACGCCCCATACATAGTAATCTAAAGGATTAAGATCAGGGGAGCTAGGTGGCCACATGTTTGGGGTTATGTGATTTGGGGGGCAATAATGCCCTGGACTTGCTGCACAAACTGTGATGTTCTAACTGTGTCTGAACGTGCTTTATGTATTTTGCGCTTGGCAACACTTTGAACATTGCCATTAGATACTTCTAACTCTCGACGAACTTTGTGAACAAACGATCGGGTGAGATTCAAAAATTCGGAGATTTCAAGATCGCTGTGATTCGCGTGTATAGCGACGATAACAGCGTCTTTTCATTTCATGAGTTAACTTATTGCCATCCATTTATGATCTGAAAGGAAAAAAGAAAGAAAAATATATTGCTGCGAAGTGACATATGTGAGTATCCTCAAATACCTGACGCACCCTGTATAATCCGGATACAATAATTTCCTATTCACATGACTTTGAACTGAATACAGAGCGACGACCAAGCGAAACATGCATTGTCCATCGAACGCACATTGATTACCGCCTTCCTCAGCATAATTTCTCGCGGCAGCTCCACCCAACATCCCGCATGCATAGGATTATATTTGTTAACATTTACAATCAGATTTAATATACGTGATAGCGCCCATCCACTGTCACGTTCCTAAAATTCCTCCAATGCCGCTAAAGTATCACCTGTCATGTGTTTATCATACCACTCTCGCAGATCGGATGTGTCGAAAAGCTCGTGATTTTTCGTAGTAATACTCTTAGCAGATCTCTTAGCATCCGCGACGAACTCACCATTGAATATTGTATTCACTTTCAAACAAATATGTCTCTGAAGATTATCGCGTACCTGATCGAGAACGATATCTCTCGCGTCATCGAGAAACTGTCAAGGTTCGATGTAATTCGAATTCAACACCACACCAGTCAATACGCGATTGTTAAAAGCTGTTTCGATCTCCAACCACGAGAATCCCCCTCTTTTTTGCGATTCGACATAGCCAGTACCCACATGTTCAAAACGTTGTTGTAGGACATTTCTCAAATCTTCCAATCGCGCTAGTCGAGCGATCTCTGCATTTACAACTCCGGCAGATGTTCGTCGACGTTTACCGCTTCGACACGTCTCCCGCAAGAAATCGAGACACTCGTCACATTTTTCCTCCCATACTCGATACATGTTCGCTGTATCGATACTCGTCGCACGATGAAAAAGAACCTCCACCTCTTCCTCATCCATCTCTATATATTAAACAAATCACTCGGTTATACATAATCCAGAGCGTTTCACCACAACTGTCTATGGGTATATCGAATTTAATCTTTTTGTACATCCGTCCAATGTCATCGATTCGCATACCTTTCATTGCCGCGTTCTCGTACCTTCTCGTGCGATTGTCAACAACAACTACCGCACTTTGAATCCATAAAATCTCTCGCGAACAGTGATTTCCAATCTCTCTCCGCAAATGATGTGTAGCTAAATTCCAATACTTCTTTTCCTTGATGCAAGATGTAACCACCGTAGAACTCGGCATCATACACTCGTAACAATACACATCGCTACCCGTATCCGAAACCACACTTGACGGATCGCTGTCCGTACGACTATTATCGCTATCGCTATCGCTATCGCTCGACATATTAAAACTGTCACTGTGAGAAGAACCTTACTCCGCATTTATGTATCGTTTTTTCGTCGGAAACATCGAAAACCGCAAGCCCACCTTATCTTTTTACAAAAATAATACCCATATGAAATACATGATGCATCCTATCTCATTCAAAAGATGTTGTATCCTCACACACACACACACATACACACATACACACACACACACACATGCACATAGGATATGTGTAACGAAAAAAATTCATTATTCGTATTTTTATTTTTTATTTCGATACAATACATAGTAAAGAGAGACACATACTACTATTCGTTTTGAAATTTTTTGTACTGATTATACAATTTCATTACATTTTGTAATGCGCAACGACTATTATGTCTTCCACATCTAAATGTATTCGTAGCATCCATTAATTCCAATGATTTAATATTAAAATGATTATCGATCGTTTCCACAATAATATTATCGTTTTTTACAATATCCATCAACCACCCCCGTTTCTCGAGGCCTTTCACGTAAATAATTGCATCATCGCTCTCTCCATTCACAGCTTCAGTTATCAAGCGTTGCACCGGTATGGCACCATCCTATCATTCCAGCGCAACCCATGATGATGCGCCATCAACCACGAGGCGTGCGACTGATCTTTCTTTGTTAGGAAACGCCATGGCATCGGACACATAAAAACATAATGTGTCATCTCGCTTCCATTCCTCAATACCTCCACCTCCTTTACTACGAAGCGCTCACCCACGATGAACCCTTTAACAAAAAAAAACCTTACACATAATACGTATAATACACATAATACACACGTTTTTGTAAAAAATAAATCAGAAACACGAACTGTACCTTGTAAATCGACGAATGTCGGTACCATAACTTCCAGATGTGTCGCCAGTAACGATTAAAACCACACCAATATGACAATCGTGCGGTGTGTCTCTCTTTTATCAGGTCCTGTGAAGAATGTGTGTTCTCTTTCGGTGTAAAGGAAACAATCGTACGTAAAAGTGAGATAGCTATGAAGTATGTGATACACTAGGATATGCGTAAGTAGTACATATTTAACATGTGATTATCGTATGCGTCTTTTCCTCTCTCCTATATATATTTTTACAATACGTTTTTCTTTTCCTTCATTAGCGATGGTACTTTCCTCAAATCGTCAGCTAACCAATCCAAAAGCCGATTCACTACTTGCTGCTTACGATCTCTAGGGGAAGATGTCACAAATTGTGTTCTCATTTTTGCATATTTCCACCATTGACGTTTTTCCTTATTCTTAATATCATGAATGTCACATCAACAAATCTACGCGAATCAACTGATGTCCAGTCTGTCCTTCCGGAGTACAGCTGACCATGTTCCAATTTTGTCATGTATTGAGATATTCCATCATTTTGATGTTTCGAGGTTGAAGCAAAAAGCGCGTGCATACCTCCAGATGTCGATTCTCCTGCCGATGCAAAAATCTCACGATCGATGTTCGGCGCATCGATAAGTGTCGCCATGTGACATCTAACATATTCCTTCAGATCGTGTAACCATTCGAAGTATGTATTTCTCGTCATGAAATCTTCCATAAACAGATGATGTAACATTTTGCTCTCGGAGGTAGAGAGGAAACGATCCAGCTCTTCCACAGAATACGTAGAATTCAGCAAACCTCTCGTTTTCAATGCGTTCAAAAATGACATTAATGCATCTTTCATCGTCTTTGCCTCCCTCATACGTATCGTATTCGGATCTATCTTTCGCTGATTTACCCTATAGGTCTGTATACATCCAATCATCATTCGCAGATTTTTTACAAACGTAATCCACGTATGATGTATTAAATCGATTATAGAACCCATAAACGTTTCATCGAACACATCTTCCTCTTCCTCTTCCTCATCTAATAGTTGTTCAAATGATTCTCAGTGGATCTCGTCGATAGCTCCTCGACCTCTTTACTTTGAGACTCCATCGTAGTAGTACACAAATAATATTAATACGTTCGAAACCAAAATATATGTATGACAAAAAAAAGCCTCGCCCATACGCATTTATATACTATTGTCCATCGGACATGTTGGCGGATGTGGTTTCTATCGAGGACGCAAAAAAACTGCATAAAAATAGACACTCTTATGAAGAGTGAAACAACGTCATACGAGAGAGAACCCATCCTGAAAGAGGATGCAATAGTGTCTTATCACATCTTTGTGGTATCTATCAAGGTGACAGAACTGCGCAAAACTGCATAACGGAAAATCTTTAAGGCTCGAAAGAGCATGTGGTATCCGTCA
The DNA here is from genome assembly GCF_024713525.1 of Acromyrmex echinatior. NCBI lineage: Eukaryota > Metazoa > Arthropoda > Insecta > Hymenoptera > Formicidae > Acromyrmex > Acromyrmex echinatior. The sequence continues at coordinate 2,637,845 of NC_141858.1, read as the reverse complement.
AGTAAACAAAAAACTATATATAAAATTGCATAAAATGGATTCTTATTGTGCGAGAGCGAACCAGAGCGAGAGCGCTGAAATTTTTAAAGTGATGCGGCGTTTGTCTAACAATATTTCTCGCTAGTTCAAATCCGGCTCGAAGGACCAGAAAATGTGCGAGAGCGCACCGCGCGGAAAGGTTCGAGTGAGAAAACGGCACAAGGTTGATATGATACACGACAGTAAAGAGAACTTCGTTTCTTTTTAATTTATTATAACAAAAGAATTTTCTTTAATATGATCAGTCACAGAGTCAAAAAATATAATTAATTAAATATTAGATTAACAAAATATCAAATGCGGTCACCTTTTCCAAAATTGTATTTGGAATCGCGGTGATGGAAAATCTCGGCGATTTTCTCGGCACTTCTCGAAAGATTCGTTTTATCGCGATTTCACTAAGCGGTTAGCACGGCGATTTTACGAAGCGAGATTATGACTCTAAGAACTCTAAGAACTTTTAGCAATGTAAATGGTATAAGCGATGTAAACTATCTAAGCAATCTGCCCTGAGGGACGGCGAGATCGAATCATTTATTACTTTCGGTCTGGGCTTTCTTCTTGGAAGAAATCCAATTAAATTTTGCTACAATCGTAATTATCACGTGGCATTGATTGTACAAAATTGATTGGCGCTTTCGATTCTTTTCCAACGACGTTCAACGTAACAGTCATGCGCGACAGAAAATCCATACGCGGGATTGGTGACAGCGCATGACGTATTCGTCGGAGCGCGGCGCTCGCGTGCGCGAATTGAATTGTTCTAGAACTTTCGATGGTCCGTTGCCGGTGCCTGTTTGCGTGAACCGAATTGTTATGAAAAGACTAAAGAACAATGAATCTTTGACTTTGACGAGGCTTAATGTCAGGCTCGAGATGAAATCATGAGCTCGCCTTGTGCGTGCGTTCAATAACAATTACTGTCGGTCGACCGAAAGAATTCTTACCTTTTTTTCGAATTACCGATCTCAAACACTTATCGTATCCTTAAGGACGCGGTGTAATTGCGGAAGAGAAAATATTATTTATTATTCCGTTTATCTTTTTTTTATTATTAAATTAACAGCGATCGAACGCGACAAACGAAACGTTGGTGCGAGCGAGAGCGACTCGATCGAACGTGACAAACGAAACGTTGGTGCGAGCGAGAGCGACAGTAAAATGGATCTTACCGTATCTTTAAGGAGGTAAGATTATTACTCTTATTATTATATTATATTTACAGTGACTGAGAAACGTTGGTGCGAGCGAGAGCGACAGCGCGCACGCGGGAAGAAAAAACGCGCGAACTCCCTCAGTTGCTCGCCCGCTCTCGAGCTCGCCGGATCGTCGTCGTCGCGACGCGTCACGCCGTGACGTCACCAGTTCACACACACATGCGCTCGTGGGGACGGGGGCCGGGGAGAAAAACTACGAGAGGTGGTGGGAGGACAAAGCAGCTCGCTCTTTGGCTGCCCCCCTCGCACCACAATACCCCTCTCGCCCAGTTTTCCCCCCGACCCCTCACTCCGCCGCTTGCCCCATGGCTTAGTATATACATAGATATGCTACTCTTAGTAAATATATTTATAGCTGCTTTGCTATCCAAGCAGATGCAAATATGATTCCTGTTTCTTCTATCGATCAGGAGTTCTGCATACCTTGAGATGGCAAGTACCTCAACTTCAAAAACCGTGGATAGTCTTTCTATTGGTATGCTTTTTTCATGATTGACGATGGAGCCGCAGATGCTTGCCCCAAAACGATCATTTGCTCACGATTCATTCGTGTACAAGACGTCCACGTTTGGATTGATTAGAAAGTTGAGATCTTGCCAATTCTCGCTAGCCGATATTCGAACATTAAAGATCTTTTGATGTTTCCTAGAGATTCTGTGTGATTCTCTTGCTTCAGTGTGAAGGGGGGTCTGCCGAACAGACCAAGTCTAGTGTGGATAAGTTAATTTCCTTCCACTCCCCCTGATATTTCATCCTGTATGTTGCGTGTCTTGCTATGCTGATGATAACCAGGCGCAAGGGTGGAAAACTGAATGCCACCTTCAGCGTCTCAGTAAATGTGGTTCTCATAGCCCCTGTTGCAGCACTCAGGTATCCCTCCCCTCCGAAGGCTCTTGAGCAGGTTCCTCGCCTCCATCTTCTCCACTCTTGGTCACCAGACAATCGCATACGTCAGTCTTGGTAATAATATTATTTTGTATAGCCACAGGGCAACCCTGGTTTTATTCCCCAGTTCCTGCCCATGACTTTTCTGCAAGCCCATATAGAGATGTAGAGCTCTTTCCTTCTATTTTTGAGATATGTTTTCCACTTCAACTTAAGACCCAAGTATACTCCTAGATACTTTACTGAATTAGTACAGTTTATTGTCTTGCCTCAAAATCTCAAAAGCTCTATTTGTTCGGGTTTGTATTAGGAATACAAATTAATTCGGTCCGTTTTTCAAAAGATGGCTCCGGCTATTGTGAATGGTTCACAGTGACAGCTGATTTTGACGTTTTCAGAGAGGTTAGATTTGCTAATAATATTCAGTTTATATCGCTTTGAGTTTCATACAAAAACTTTGATTTTTACTGTGTTTGAAATGTCGAATTTTGTGTTAACCAAGCAGCATTTGCGGAAGGTTCTAATTTTCTGCTTTAATTGGAAGAAAAGTGCAGCTGAAGCCCATCGAATACTTGTCGAAGTTTGTGGTGACACTGCTCCAACTGATAAATCATGTAGGGTTTCGACGTTTCAAGGATGGAGATTTCAGCGTTGAAGATAAGCCTCGCTCTGGACAGCCAAAAAAATTCGAAGTCAAAGAATTAGAGGCATTACTCGAAGAAGATCAGATCACATCCAAAAAATTGGATCACATCCAAAGATGAGTCATTTTTTCGAAATGGAATTCGAAAATTGCTTGAGAGATGGAGAAAAAGTAGTAGCCAGCGATGGACAATACTTTAATTAATCTGTTCATTCATTTTGTTTTGAAATAAATGCATTTTTGAACACAAAAAAACGGATCGAACTAATTTGTATTCCCAATGTTTCTTGGAGAAAATCATGGGCGTTTTTTCCGAATTTACCATCAGTTTCCTTGTCTTATATAAATTTTGCATGATCATCAAGGCTTCATCCATGCGTTCTTTGAGAGAGTTGGCCCTGGTAACTATGATCACGTAGTCATCTGCATAGCCGTAGACATTAAAGCCAGATTCTCTCAGCTAGTAAGGAGCTCGTCTACCACCAGGTACCACAGCAGAGGAGAGAGAACTCCTCCCTGCAAGCAGCCTCACTGGACGCCACTCAATGATATTGTCACGACTGACGGTCAGTTTTCTGTCCTCCAGCATGCTTTGAGTCCAGTTCACAAATGCGCCTGGAATTTTGTGTCTTATAATGGCGTCTTTCATGAGAGGTGCTATCAAAAACCCCTTCAATGTCGACGTCTAACGCGTATTCCCTTGTGGCCAGCTGAGTCTCGAACCCGCTCACTAGGTGATACAGGGCTATATCTGCCCTCCTTGTAAGTGTACATAGAGGAGTTCAGCGGTTCAAAAAAAGGGCGTTGTTCTTGAGATACCTATCAATCAATCTCACCAGTGTCTTCAAAATGAAGAAGGTGAGATTGATAGGTCTGTAGATTTTAACAACAATGTGGATTTTCTCCTTGGCTGATAAACATTATTTTAGTGCCACTCTATGCCTAAGAGACGTATCTCAAGGCTATAGCCTTAAGCACTTTGTCAAGAGACCCAATTGGGTTCCCATGCCTTCTTTAAGCAGCACTGAATAGATGCCATCTGGCCTCGGCGACTTGTAGGGTTTAAAGATCTTTATGGCCCATTTGATTCTGCCAGGTGACACCACTTTTGCCAGCGACTATTCCTTGGGCTTATATTCTCAGGATTGATTCCTTGGTGAATACAGCAGGTATCCTCCTGGAATCCTGGAAAATGAATAAACCTTATATGTTTGAGGGTTTCGTCTATTGTCTCGGTGTGATTTTCGTTTGGGAGCTTTAAACATCCCAAACGAGAAGTGTTTACTGAGGATTTTGTTTAGTCTGGATACTTCAGGAGCGCTCTTTCACAAAAATTCCTCCAGCTTTTTTTTGAGCGATAGTTGTCGCTTTGCTATAACAATGTTGTGCTTGTCTGTAAGTTTTCCAGTCCGCTGTTAAGTATTTCTTTTTTTGTTGAAGCGCTTTCTCACTTCCGACTTGTGTTTCGAGAGCTCTTCGCTTCATCATAACATTTTATAGCGGTGGGTGCTTCGGCCTTTCGAGGCAGTTTGCTTCGTAAGCCTTTTTTATCGTATCACTTACATACTGAGCCGCGAATTCTAAATTCTCCTTGAGTGGAATCTGATTGGGGCGTTCTTTAGAATGGCCTCAAGGTCCGTTCTATAGCCCTCATAGTTTCTTGTTTTGTGGTCGCGCCCTTGTTTTAAGTTTTCCATATGTTTGAGGGCGAATCTTATCTGTCTGTGATCCGATTCTGGACGATTCTCCAAAAATTCTCTAATTCCGTACTAGACCAGCCACTTTCTTGCTGCATATGATTATATCAATTACCTCCTGTCTTCTAAAGTTCATAAAGGTGGGTTCAGATCCCCTGTTCAGGATGATTAAATCGATGCTCATTATGAATTCATGGAAGCTTTCCACTCTCGAGTTTATATTTGAGCTTCCTATATGATAGGAGTTTGCATCACAGCCCAAGAAAAGTTCGAGTCTCCGTTTCTTCGCATAGAGCACCAGCTCTTCAAACTTTTTCTGTGGTGTTGTGGGAGTCGTAGGGCATGTATGTCGACCCCATCCAAGTCATTGTTGAACCTCAGATATACCATGGTCATATTTCCGTCACTGAGCTATGACATAAGAAAAGCATTTAGTCCTTTAATCACAATGCAAGTCTTTATCTTATCCTGAGTGTCTGATTTGTGTAAGATTCCGCAGCCACTTAGTCCCTTAATAACGTTATTCAGGAACTATGACTTCTGAAGGAGTACTATTGCTGTTTGCATCGCAGCCATGCTCCTGGCTGAAATCTCCGAGGTGCCTTTGCTACGATGCAAGTTAATACTATAGATAACTTGAGACTCGCGAAGGTCTGTTTCGTCCTTGTAGTCATCTCCCCGTTTCTTTGTCGAGTAGCTTTACAGTTGCTCGACCTAGTCCGAGAGGGTTTGAAGCCGCAGGTCTTGAGGGTCTCCAGGGAAGCGCCGTCGATCGGGACAGCAAAGTGGGTGCTCTTGACGTCTCTGCTTTCGCTCCTTCTCACAACGATCCATTCCTTGGCTCCAGACCTGAGTTTTGCCTGTTGAAAAGCTTAATACCCTTCTTCGACAACTAAATCAGGCTCCTCCACATTTACTATCTCCCAGTGTCACTTGGGAAACTCCCTGGCTGACACCACATGCAGAGTATGCCCACCTATATTATACTCGGTGGATTGACTTTTTAGTCACCGATTGTTGTAATAATAACTGCGTCATCCTTCTCCCTCTCTTTCTCTCTCAATGCCTGTAGTTTTGTGGATTATATAAGTGTGCTACAATGGATGCATTCAGCGGACTCAACACTTGAGCTGTTATTGATTTGTTCCTTTAGATCATCCAATCAGAATTTTAGATCTAGAAGAATATATCAATAACAGCTAGTATTCACTCAATTGTTGAGTCTGCTGAACGCAGCCAATGCTATAGGTGTTAAGTCTAAGTACATGGGTAAGGATTGTAGACCATATTCCGTTTATGGTATTTGCACTGATGCTCATTGAGGAATTGCGCACGAAATCTAATGAACTGAAACGTGACAATTGCTTACGATTTCAGGGATTGGTTAAGAGATTTTGATTACGAGCAAATGTCGAGTCTTAGCAGGAAGATAAAGGATAAAATTTCACTAATTAATTATGACTGATTTCTTTACACATGACAGTCTGTCTCGTGAATTGTCAGTCACTTGTCGCCTATTTTAACGAATTTCAGCAATTCTTTCTGGGATCTAACTATCATCTACTTTGCATGTCAGGGACATGATTGCAACTCGAATTCCGCCATGATTAAGCTTCTTCGTTACAATCTTTTTAAGGGAGACAGAGTCGGGACAAATAACGGTGCATTTTATTTGTGTGATCTTTGCGCTTCTATTCTAAAAACTTATCGGATACAGTAATAAATCTGAGTACATCATTACGGAGATCATTATTGAAAACGCTTTCAGTCTACTATTGGCAGTTGTACATATATTATTAGATTACCTAACAATAAGTGAATTCAAACAACATTTTCTTGATTTGCAAATCTTAAAAAATAAATGCGCATAATTTGCAAATCTTAAAAATTAATGCGGATATGAATTTCTATGACAGTGCTCAGATAAAAAACTTTTTTGTATCTTTGTATTTATACTTCATATCATATCAGGTCATGCATTCATGAGCCTCAAACATTGCATTGAGTCTGTTCATAATTAATAATACAACTAAGCTTATAGTATTTGGTCAACATGATGTAGCATTTCGATCAATTCATGTCTTAATACATATTAGAATTCAGCGCCGAGTCAATTAATTGAAATATTATTTGCAGGAATTTTGAGAACTCTTATGGGGAAGAATTTGGGTCAAAGATTCAGGGAATTATTAGCTAGTGTCTGATACAGACTGCTATATTAATCTTAAAATGGGTATATTTAACTTAAAATTGCTTGAATACTATTATCGGCATGCATCACTCCAACAAATTAATTATAAAAATTTGTCGGCCCAGTGCATTACGAGCGACATGAAAACTACAATACGCGAGAAAAACAAGGCGTCTTTGATATCTATAATGGAGGATCTCCTGAGTTCCCCGACCTCTTCCGTTTACCAGTATATCGTTCTAGAGGCGTGCTATTGGCATCGCTGCGTCGCATGCGCGATCCAAGGCACTTTGCTTCTTTATTCACCAAGACTTGGGGTTGTTTGACCCAGATCTTGGCTTGCAGTGTCACCGTTAGGAAGTTAGGGAGCTTTCTTAGGGACATGGGGCCATCTCCTGTCCATGAGGGACATACACTTCTCAGGGAAAGGAGAAGATGCTAGCATGACATCGGTCGACGAAGATGCTCGGACGTCGTCAACGACACCATTCCTTTACTAGGCCCGCCGCCGGGGAAACCCGAGTTGGGCTACCTACTTCTTGAGACTATGACCTCGATGGTTGGATCTTTTGAACCCCCATCTAGAGGACCAGGCGTTAAAGTCGTCACTGTTAATACCAAGGGATTACCAAGGAACGAGGGAGCAATCTAACATGCCCCCAGGCGTCCCAAGTGGGCATCAAACTCAGCTTAACTGAGTTGAGGTAAGAGGTATACCCTAATGGTGGCCATCTATTGCTGATGGTCTCCACTGCTGCGAACCGTAGGATTCTCTATTCAACATGGATGATCTTCGGAATTCATGTAAAGTATGGCTATCATACCTACCGGCTACCATGCTCCGTCAAATTGTGCAGGGATATGTACTACGCTAGGCGGGCATGGGTTTATGTTGGTCTGAAGAAATCTATAAGCTATTTAGGCTTTTTGGAATAGATGCCTCCTTTAGGCCAACTACTATTATCTCGTCTTTTGATGAGGAGGTCTTAGTTGATTCGAACAGTTTTTTGGCCATGTCGGCTATGTCGGCCAAAGTGACTCGTCCCCACTTCCGTAGAAGTAGTTCGGTTGGGCCATTGCTTTTTTGGCGATGAGTCCATCTTTATAAAGTTGGCCACTTGAGAATTCAGAGGACTCTCAGATGAGGGACGGAATTGCTTGCCTCTGGAATGGAGGACAGCTGAGTTCTCTCGTAACTGCTTTTCTTCACGGTTTTACAGGTCCTTCCCAATTCGGTGCTTGGAAGGCCTGCGTGGCATTCTAGTAAGAAAGTGCACTCCTCCGTAATGTCCCATTTTGCTGCACTGAAAACAGCAACTGCTTCGGTCAACTTTGCCGTGCACGTATCCCTTTTCGAAGCACATGTAATATTGGAATTATTTTTGTTCCAGAAGGCGCGCCCGTGTCACAGCCATCTTATCTTAATTTTCCCATGTCATTTGATCTTATTAGCCATCGGAAGTCAGAGAAAATCGAATCCCGATGGATTTCATTTTGCCTGACATGATGCGAAAATTGCCGTTGGAGGAATCCTCCGACTGTCGCTACTGTCTACTGAATACAGTAAGCTACCGCTTACTTTGAATATTATAGCGTTAACGACATGATTGCAATATCGGCCTTTTTGCAAAGTCGAATGACTTTTATACCCTCTCTTCTCGGGCCAAGACTCAGTGGAATTCACCAGCAAGGGCATTCGCTTTCGATGTCTCGTCTTTGCCAGAGAGAGTGGTCTTTATTTGCGACTAATACAATTGCACATGTTGCAATTGCGCACATTGCAAACGGACACTTTATATTGCACACCGTTTATTTGCATGTCGTTCATTTATAAACAAAAAATTGTGCATTGTTTGTTTGCACACTATACGTTTGTAGTTACGAATAGATGTACACCTATCATTTGTACACCATTTGTTTGTACAAAGTTCATTTGCACCGTTCAGACATACACCAAAAAAAGATACGTACCGTTTTGATGCGCAAAAAAAGCTAGACATGTATACCATATTGTTTGAATTTATTTTAGTTAGTAAAGTTATGTTCACATTATAATTATCAGTAATGTAATTATTGGGGCGTATCCCGATTGGACACGTAATTATTGGATACCACACGATTAAACATGCACGATTGAACACAAAAGGAGGGAGGTTGGGTAAAAGTCGCTTCGCATGGAAAGTCGAAACCCATGTTAACCAACAGTTATTGAAGGTGAAAGTTGCTGCGCGTAAGAAGTCAAAGTAAATATATCTTGTAAAATATGCATTACGAATCTAAAACTTTTTAAAATTTGTCCTATCATGCGATGTCCAATAAAGCGGTGTCCAATAATGCATATCCATAATTATGTGTCTAAAAGGAGATTATCCTAATTATTGCCAATTTATTGCAAAATGTATATATATATATATATATACACATATATATATATATATATATATATATATGTATGGAATATATGTGTTAATAGTAGGAAATTTAATTTAATTTAAAAAATAATAATTATATGGAAAGGAAAATATTTTAATGAAAATTTGCTCGATGATCGCAGCGTGTTTCTTATACTGCGACGCTCCTGAGATACACGTCCGCGCGCAATCCAGTGGCTCGAGAGTTGATCGTAGTGGAGAAACAAAGATACGGCGTTTCAAAAATGGGCTCAATAAGTGTACAACTAATTCTGAGCATTAAACTATAATACAATGATCTTCATGTGACCTTGAGTAAGAAAAAATTAGAATTTTTGGGGAATGGATGCGACTAATGAAATGAATACAACAGAAAGATTGGTAAAGGAAAATTTATTGTATTGAGTATTTAAAATTATTTCCATTGACTTCTAAATATTTGTTAATTCGATTATAAAAAACGCACATTTGCGAGCATTTAGAGTGTTACAGCAGCAAAAACTTTTCGAATTATTTTTTTTATTTCGTCACATGTAATAGGCCTCACCGAAAAAAATATCTTTTTTATAAAACTCCACAGAAAAAAACGAAAACATGGCCAAGAAGTCAAAAAAGTGAAAGTTTGACTTCTTAGCCACATTCTCGTTTTTTTCTGGGTATTGAAGCAGGCAACTTGCCCGAGTCATATAACATTAGTCATGCCCGCTGAACAATGCTTAACACTGCTCACTTTGCCCGTAACACAATACAAAATATTCAATTGCATTGCGAGATTAACAGATGATAATTTGGATACTTAGAGAGATAGATAAATATATTTATTAGCGATTCCCTTTAAGGTTGCGCTCTTTTACACTCTTAACTTACAATTGCATTACATAAAAAATCTTAACCTACTTTGAACCTAAATCTTACATACTAATTCTTAAATGCTAACTTAACTCGTATGCTCTCTCTCTCTCTCTCTCTCTCTCTCTCTCTCTCTCTCTCTCTCTCCCCCCTCTCTCATACCCTCCATCACTCTTCCCTATTTCTTTTCTCTCACCATCCACTGCGCCTTTCATATAAACCCTCTCGGGAATGACTTCTTCACTTTGTCCCAGCCCAACTCCTCCCTTTTCCACTCAGCTATCTAAAAATACTATCATATCTCAGTTCTCCGATTCTTTCCCAAACTCCACATCTTTATTTCTTAGTCTTGCCACATTCCAGAACATTATTTTCCATTCATCCTCCCTCTCCCCCCATCCTCCCTCCAGTCTCATCTCTCTCTCCCTCACATAGCCTTTCATCTCCACATCCTCCCGCACTCCTACATTTCCTTCTATGTTTCCTTTCTTCTCCATTAATATCTCCCTCTTTTCGTCCCATCTTCACCAAATATCTTCTATCTTTATTCTTCCTTCCCTAACTCATATCCTTTTTCTTTCCGCCAATTTCCTTCGCTATTTTTCCTAGTCTATACCTTATCTTCCTCTCCCTCCAGGTGAGATCCTCTCAAATTCTCTTCTTCCTTTTAAATTTTTCTTTTTTCCCACTATTTTTCATTTCTGTTCTTCATTTGCTAACTTAATTAACAGCATCTCCCCCTTCCCTTTCTCTGTCCTTTTCCCAATTATCCTAATTTTTTTCACTTTTACTTTTACTCCTATCCCCTCGAGGATCTCCTCCACCATTTCCCTTATTTTCCTTTCCTTACTTGCCTTTATTATTCCTTCTCCTTTTTTCTTTCTCTCTCTTCCTTCCATATTATTCTCTATCTTCTTTATCCTGTCCCATCATATCCTTTCCCTTTCCATTCTTCTATCCTTTTCCCATTTCCTGCATCTTATTTTATTCTAAAATTCCTACTCTATTCCTCAGCTCCTTCATATCCTTTCTTATTTCTTTCTTCTCTTTCTCCCATTTATTTCTTTGATATTATATTTATATGATATACTTATTTCATTATTCGCATCCATTCTCCAAAATTTCTGATTTTTTCGTACTCAAAATCACGTAAATATTATTGTATTATAAATAATTGGATTTGTTTCGATCTCAGCTATTATGCTATAATAATAGAAATATGAAGTCCTATTAAAAAAAAAATCGATAATCTTGAAATCTCTAAAAGTATGACATAGAGAAGAAAATAATTCCCATCATGATATGCGTATCTTCGAATCAAATAATTTTTTCTTGGATATTTCCACGTATCATTAACGGTGACGAAGATGTTGTCTGGTGATAGTAAGGTAGTGGTAATAATACTAACATATCTTTTATATTAAGGTAACTAATTCGTTTTCTTCAAGTCGTTCGCATTATAAAAATAAATTTGAGTGATAAGATATACAATATCCGGTTTTTCGTTGTGCTTCAGAACGAAACACATTTTACTGTGTACGTCTGAACGGTGTGCAAATAAACAGGGCGCAAAGGAACGATGCGCAAATGCACGATATGCATCATTGCTTGTTTTTACGTACACATCTAAACAGTCTGCAAATAAAAGAACGTGCAAATGAACAGTATGCGAATGAATCGTGCCCCACGAGAACAAGTCAATAAGTTTTTAGAAAAACATAGTAAAACATTTTTTTTTATCGATTCATTTTTATTTCTCAACATAATCATCTCCTCAACTCGATACACTTGATCCAACGATTCTCCAACTTTTTCAAACCGTCCGAATAATATAATAATTTGTCCAACCCTTCAAAATAAGCCTCTGTTTCGGCGATGAGCTGCTCTCTTGTGATGAATCTCTTTCCTCCGAACCATTTCTTCAGGTTTGGAAACAGGAAATAGTCGCAGGGGGTTAAATCTGGCGAATATGCTGGATGAGGAAGCAATTCGTTGAATTTGCCCAACGGTGCCGGGCACATGTGAACCCATGCATTGTCTTTATGGAAGAGCACTTTCTTCTTCGCCAAATGGGGACATTTTTTCTTTAAAATGTTGTTGAACGGTCCAATAAGGCTGCGTAATAATCGCCATTGATCGTTTGTTTCGATGGAAGGTAATCGATATGAATTATATCGCTTGCATCCCAAAAAACTGTGGCCATCACCTTTCCGGCCGAGAGACTTCACGGTCTTCGCCTTCTTCGGAGCTGGTTCACTCGGTGAAATCCATTGTTTTGACTGTTCCTTCGTCTCGGATATAAAGTAATGGATCCATGTTTCGTCCACAGTAATGAATCGACGCAGAAATTTATCTGGAACATTACGTTGAAACATCTTCAAACATTGTTTTGAAATTGTCACACGGTCGCGCTTATGGTCCACAGTGAGCAAACGCGGCACCCATCTTGCCGATAGCTTTTTCATACCTAATTGTTCGTGCAAAATTGAAATCACTGTGCCATGTGATATGCCTGTAGCTAATAAGCACTTTCACTCGTCAGTCAAAACAATATCTTACTTTATCGATGATTTCTGGCGTAGCAGCCTCAATTGGACGTCCCGAACGAAGTGCATGTAGATGACAACCACGTTTAAATTCATTCACCCAATTGTATACAGTCGCAAACGCTAGTACAGATATGCTACGAATATTATTCAACTCGGCTTTGATTTCTTTCGGCGTTAAACCTTTATGTAGATATTTGATCACTGCACGAAACTCGTTTTTTTTCCATTTTGCAAAAAATACAAAGATTGTTCGCTTTAATCGTCTGCAAAAATGAAATCACGCGATAAATTCCGCTCAAAATTTGATTGTAATTAGCTGAAAGATGCTACTTGTCAAAAAGTAATGTAAGTAAGACATATGCGAGTGCCCTCTAACAGATTTTCTAAGAACTTATTGACTTGCCTTCGTATATAACGTATCCACTTGCAATGTACGCATTTGCAAGTGTGAAATTATACCGTACACAAATGCGCCATTGCCGCCGGGGATCTCATATATTAAAACCTCCGTGAGGGCCTTTTCGGCTTTTAGGCCTTCAGTAGTGATGTCGATTAAGGTTATACTTTCTTTAGGTTTTTTTATCGCATGTTTGAATGATAAGTGTTAGGAAGACAATTACCGAAGTAGGCGATTTCCACCTCTTTTTTCTGGCTTCCCCTAATTGTTTTGGGAGAGTGTCAACTGGTGGGCTTCACCTTTAATAAGGGGGGGGGGGGGCTCTGAAAGAAGCAACTGGAGCTGGGAAGATCTGCCCCATTGTAGTTGTCACTAATTCGGGTCTCCATGCTTCTGGGTGAAACACGAGGGTGCCCAGAACGGAGTAATGTCTTCCCAGACTGGGCATTCCTCTTCATTCCCCTTTTGAAGAGGGCCTTTGAATTGAGGCTTTTAAAATATCTGATTCTCATCATCGAGTCTGTTCCAAAAGTATTCGACCTTTGCCTATATCATGAGAAAGAGCTCCGGAGTGGTATAAACAACCTTGTCTTCAAAGTAGTTTCCTCTAAAATAATGACCTTCTACCAATGGTGCACCCCTTGCGAAAGTAATCCTGGAAGTCGTTTTTTGTAATAGCCAATAGCTCATTTCATTTTATTTCCTCAACATTGCCTAACATCCTCAAATTTTTTGTCTCTTCATGTGTTTCAACAGGAAATAACCAAAAGTCACACGGGACTATATCTGGATTGTATCAAGATTGATGAAGTTGGACAATGCCGTGTTTAATCAAAAACTTCTGAATTAGGTGAGATGAGAATGAGCAGGTGCGTTATCGTAGTGCAGCAGTCAATTTTTACTTTTCCACAAATGCGGACGTTTTCTCCTCACTACGTCATGCAATCATTTAAGAACTTCCAAGTAATACTCCTTGTTTATTGTGCGACCTTGTGGAACATATTCATGGTATACAACACTTTCCTGGTCAAAGAAAACAGTGAGTATTGCCTGCACGTTGCTCCGACTTTGACGCGTTTTCTTGGGTCGAGGCTCTTCTCTTGTCGCCCATTGCAAAGATTGTACTTTTGTTTCAGAGTCGTAGCTATAAACCATGTTTTATCATCAGTAATAATCCTTTTATGCAACTTATGATTTTTGTTGATAGATTTCAGGATATCTTCGGCAATTTCAATTCGAGAATTCTTTTGATCTTCCGTAAGTACTTGTGGAACGAATTTTACACGCGATTCATTTCCAGAATTCATCTTCAATCGATATTCGAAAAGCAATAATTTTTGGGATCCCAAGGTCCTCTTCTAATTAATACTGCAATGTGATAAATTTATAAGTATTGGCGGCGTGACATAAAAATTTATAAATATTGCGATGCGCGAAAATTCATTAATTCTATGAAAAATATGAGAAATTTGTAAGTATTATTAGAATGATATGTGAAAATTATAAATTCTACGGAAATATGAGAAATTTATAGTATAGAAATTTATAAGTATTCCTAGCGCGATACGCGAAAATTACAAGTTAACATGGAAAATATGAAACAATTCTAAGTATTTTAGTATTTCTGTATTTCTAAGTACTCGATATTTCCGAAACTAAGTGAATAAGTGTGAATAATAGCGTATAATTGAGAGAATAAGAATAAGCATTAATCATGGAAATAATCACAAGAATGAGAGCTCGAACCCTGCAAAGGATCCGTTTATATATAAGTAAAGGAGTGATATCTCGTGATAAAGAAGGATTTCGCGATCATGCCGCGGCATAGTGACATTATTCTGGAGTTTCAAAGATAACTTTGTTTCTCTCTCAAATGATAGTAAGTACAAAGTTTTTGAGAAAAGACGACCATTATCTAATGCACCTATAATCAATGAAGATATTGATGAAGATTAGTTTAAAAAAGTATAGTTTCAGCTAAAATAGATAGCAGTGATATCCAACACTTTATTCAAAACATGTTTTGACATAAAAAAAAACTTTGTATTTTAGAGGATAAGAATAAAATACTTGGCGAAACCAATTTTTGCATTATATAATGCTCGTTTTTCTTCGGAAAGATAATTTATGTTTACTATCATTTGAGAGAGAGAGAGAGAGAGAGAGAGAGAGAGAGAGAGAGAGAGAGAGAGATATCGTTATTTATTAAGCGCTTCAGAATTGGATACTCTCAAACGCTAAATATTCACATTACATTCATATTACATTTAAATTACATTAATTTACATTCATATTACATTCATATTACTAGCATTTATATTACATTCATTTTCACAAGCATTTATATTACATTCCTATTTCACTTAACAAATGATTATGCAGTTTACATACATTCATATTACATTTAACAGATTGTACAGTTTACAGTCACGCAAGGAAGTGGTACAGCGAATGTCCCGTGGGATGCCATTTCAAAATTCCGGCACAGATGCTAAAAGATCACTAAAAAATTCTGTATAACACAACTATAAGTAATCATTCATAGGAGTTTTACTTTATTACTAATACGGCACAATGATTTGTTCTTTTTAAATTTGAAACTGATATAGATTGGAATAAGATATAGAGACTTAGGTAAGGCTGTAGTAAGAGTGGCAAATGTTAGGCAGTCTACGAAATATAAACATCTCTCGTTCACTGAGTCATTTAAGGTCGCGGATATATGGAGAGACCTCATCACATCTGATTGGAAAGATATATCTAACGCACGAATTGAGTGCTCTCTGGAGTCTAAGGTCTAGCTCACCTATAACATCAATCATGACAGTATAACAATAGTCGAAAATTAGAAAGATAAAAGTACTAGTTTGATACGAAGATATCTCGGTATGAGATGTTTATATATCTTCAATTGATAAAGAGATGAGTTGACTAGAAGTCATCCCAACCACCTGCGAGTTCCACGAAAGCATTCTAGAGATTGATAGACCCTAATACTTAACATAATCACTATATGGTATCCTGGAATCACCTACAATAATGTGTGGAAGTTTATCATATAAAGTACTATTTATGTACCTTGCAGTACCTAAAATGGCTGTAATTCTTTTAGGATTTATTAACTTCCGTAGCCCATTCTAAAATATTTTTGATATCTCCATTTAGCTTATATACCGCATGGAGTACATTTTTAGATTCAGTGTATATGTAGATGAGCAAGAAAAAATATTTACGTCGGCATAGAAAGAATATTTACAGTTAATTGATAATTGACTGAAATCAATTTAAATTAAAAATAAATAACAGAAGGCTCAAAACAGAACCCTGCGGTACGCCCTTTATGTTAGCAATCTCAAACGAAATCCACGGTGACAGGATCTTTGACAGCCTGTCTTCGCTGATTTAAGTAATCGCATATTCAACGGAGAGCACGAAAAGTTAATATTAATATACACGAAATATACACGAAATATTAAATGCCTTTGAGAAATAAAAAAAAACCGCAATGATTAGTTTCCTTGAATCAGCTGCACGCCTGACATCATCCAAAAAGATAAGTGACGCCGATTGTATACAGTGATCTTTTCTGTACGCGAATTGATGTAGGTCATGACATTTGATGAACTGAGTGATTTGATTAGCCGCAATGCATTTAAGCGTCTTTGAGACGGAACACAGTATCAAGATTGGTCTATAGTCTCCAACTCAGATAAATATTTGATCCTTAGGTAATGGACAGATTATGGCGGACTTCCACAAATCAGGGAAGACCCCGTTTTGCAAGCTAACGTCACAGATATATGTTAAAATAGGCAAAATACAGAACAAAGCCATCGAAGTAAGATTGACAAGGACAATCACTTGGATGTATTAGTGGGGTTGGCATACATGTCCTATGATTTCCAAGCAGCATCACCACAGAAAAACAATGAAAAACTGGTGCTCTATGCGAAGAAACAGAGGCTCCTGTTGACTATGATGCAAACTCCTACTATGTAGGGTGGGGGAGCTCAAATATAAACTCAAAAGAGAGAGCCTCCATGAATTCATAATGGGCACCGGTTTAATCATACTGAACAAGGGATCTGAACCCACCTTCATAATCTTTAGAAGACAGAAGATAATTGACATAACCATATGCAGCGAGAAAGTGGCTGACCTAGTACGGGACTGGAGAGTTTCCAAAAAATCATCAGGATCGGACCACAGGCAAATAAGATTCGCCATTAAACATATGGAAAACTTAGAATGGGAGTGCAACTCTGGGAGAACAACTGAGAGGGCTATAGGTCTTTGAGGCCATGTTCCTGAAGAACGCTTTAACCAGATTCCACTCCAAGGAGAATCTAGAACTTGCGAATCAGTATGTGAGTGACGCGATAAAAGAGACCTACGAGGCAAACTACCCCGAAAGCATCCACCGACTAAGACATTATGGTGGAGCGAAGAACTCTCAAAATATAAGTCGGAAGTAAGGAAATTCTTCAACAAAGCAAAAAGTAAAAATTTAACAACGGACTGGGAAACTTACAGATAAGCACAACGCAGTTATAGCAAAGCGACAACTATCGCTAAAAGAAAAAAACTGGAGAAATTCTTGTGAAAACATTGTGAGCGCTGAAGCATCTAGGTTAAACAAAATTCTCAGTAAAGACAATACTTCCCATTTGGAATGCTTAAAGCTCCCCAATGGAAATCACACCAAGACAATAGATGAAACATCTAATGTTTACTCACTTTCTAGGATTCCAGGAGGACACTTGCTGTACTTGCTGTACCAAGGAACAAATCAACCTAGGGAACATAATCCCAAGAAATGTTCACTGGTAGCTAAAGTGGTATCACCTGACAGAATCAAATGAGCCATAGACCTTCGAACCAAAGACCCCAATAAATCGCCGGGGTCAGATGGCATCTACTCAGTGCTGCTCAAAGAAGGCATTGGGACCCTATTGGGTCCCCTGATAAAGATGTTTAGGGCTTGTACAGCTTTGAGATATGTCCTTTAGGCATGGAGTGGCACCAAAGTGGTATTTACAAGCCGGAGATAAAAGGCCACATTTTGGCTAAAGATTACAGACCTATCAGTCTCACTTCCTTTTTTGAAAACACGGGAGAGATTGATTGATAAGTATCTGAAGAACAACGCCCTTTTTATTCGGCCCGCTGAACTTTCTCCAGTACGCCTACAGGGAGGACAAATCTACGGATACAGTCCTGCATCGCCTAATGAGCGGGGTTGAGACTCAGCTGGTCGCAAGGGAATACACGTTAAGCGTCTTCATCGACATTAAAAAAGCTTTTGATAGCACTTTAATCTCGTCGGTAAAAGACGCTATAATAAGGTATAAAATTCCTGGCACACTTGTGGACTGGACTCAAAGCACGCTGGAAGGCAGAAAACTGATCATCAGTCATGACAATATCACCATTAAGGGGCTTCCAGTATCGGGCTGCCTGCAGGGAGAAGTTCTCTCTCCTCTGCTGTGGTGCCTAGTGGTAGACGACCTCCTCACTAAACTAAGAGAATCTGTTTTCTATGGCTATGCAGATGACGCTTCTACGTCTACGGCTACGCAGATGACTACGTGACCATAGTTACTAGAGGCAACTCTCTCACGACTCTCAATGAACGCATCAATGAAGCCTTGATGATGCAAAATTTGTGTAGGACGAGGGAACTGATAAATCCAGGAAATCTCGGCGATGGTTTTTCTCAGGAAATATAAGCCCGAATAAATAGAGCCTTTGAGACTTTGAAGCAACGCAATAAGCTACACTAGCTCAGTGAAGTATCTAGGAGTATATCTGGATTCTAAGCTGAGATAGAAAACACATTTTGAAGATAGAAGGAAAAAGCTCTACGTCTCTATGTAGGCTTGTAGAAGAGTCATGGACAGAAACTGGAAATAAAATCTAGGAGTGCCCTGTGGCTATAAACAATATTGATACATCGAGTATGCTGCAACTAATCATCGTTCGTGAGTTAACGACTAATTTCGTTGACTCGTATGGTTTGGGCGTTAGACAAGATATTTAGAGCAAAAAAATCTGAAAAATCCCTAGAAACAGGCGTTGTTTATTGGATATTGGCGGAGCGCTGAGATATTGTCACGATTGTGGATTCCGAGTCGTTCCACGGCTGTTCCCCAGTTCCGACGAGGTAGATCATGAACCGCGTGCGCCGGTACAGGTATCGCAACTTGTCACTGGCTGTGCGACTGAGAGTGAGCGAGAACACCTACCACACCTGTCGAACCGACGCGATAGACCGAGTTGTGTCGCACAGCACGGTAATAGGCGGTTCGCATATGAGTGGGTTCCAAATCGAAACATTTCGCAGAGAATTTCCTGACTTTTACGGTTTAGCTGTATACAAAAGGTTACACAGGTCGAGCCAGTGAACCAAGCGCGATAAGACTTGTCGCGCATAATACCTTCACGCGCACGAGGTGTCTCAGGGTGCGAGCAAAAAAACACAATCGCGGGCGTCGCTGCATTGAAGCAAAGGTGTCATACGTGGACATGCATCCGTGTCGCAGCGCAGTCGATAACGCGCACTAGGTAGTTGACGAAATGATAGCGTGGAGGCGCGCTCGCGACGTGGATGCTCGCGGCAATGCCATATGAGTCGACATAATGTTGTTACCGTGTTGCTGCGATGCTTTACATCCCCGTGGTTCATCGATGTGGCCCGGTTGGTGAACCATGGGTTCTCTTTGTCCGTTGCAGCGTGTGCCCTTGTTGTACCTTAAGGATAAGGAGAAGGATAAGGAGAAAGATAGGAGACGGCAGAGACGCTAAATATTCCTAAGAAGGATATATATATATATATATATATATATGTACGTGTAGCATACTTAAATATATACATATATGTATAAATTTAAGTATTTAATTATTTCAAATCTCAAGACACTAATTACAGAATGGTTATACTCGTACTCTAAATGTTCGCAAGTTAGTATTATCTGAAATGACCGTATACATGTATACATAACATAGGTATGAATAACTTACATATATTTATGAAGACAAATTATAAAGTTAATCGTTAGCCTATTAACTACTAGGAAAATTCGTTAGAATATGCGATGGTATAATAGTGACTAATGCTATGAGATCGACGCTAGAACGTAATTCAGTCTTAAGAGTATATTACTCGTAAAATAATTCTAATAAAATAAAATGATCGATACGATGTGCTGATTGGAATTTACGACTCCCTAGAGCGTTTGCTGCTCACGTGTAATTGTATGAGTCAGAGGCTTTACGCGAAGAATTGGAGAAGATTGTCGAGATACTTAGCAGAGACACGTGTCTTGTTGCCAGCAGGCTCTCGATCCTTTCAACACGGGATTCGGAAACAAAGAGAGCGAGGGATGCTTCCTTCCGAAAGGATTAGGCCTCCCTCGCCTTACTCCATGTATCCGGAGCGTTACGTAATAGGAGGACCTGTCTTAAGGCAGATCCTCTCGTAGCAGTGTGCTCGCCAAAGAAACACTCGAGTTGCTACATGTGGAGGCGGCGTTATGCCTCATCAGCGATGGAAACAGCGCAAAAAGGCAAAATATACTAGGAACTAGGGCAAAAATATTGTGCGGACGTAACACTTCCCCTAAAAAAAAAAGCGTCGGGCTTAATAATCCGATGTTTTTTTATCAATAATCTTAAGATATTTGCGGAGTTTGTTATATAATATATCCGCTTACTAATATACCCTCTTATTCCCCGCTTGTTTTTTCTTTTCTATTTCCCCGCTTGGTTCTTGCTGGGTCACAATTATCGGTGTGAATTCTTACTCTTCCATTGGCGCGTTTCCAGTTAGCATGTAATCCCTGCTGCGGAATAGGTTTCAGGGAGCGGCGACCGCCCCAAGTGCAAAAACAGGTTTGCTATGGAACTCCACAGGGTTCCAAGGAGATGGATGCGCCATCCGTAAACAGTATGTAAGGCATACCCGTGGACAATGGTGTCGATGATTAATTTAATAATGCGTATCACGCTGAACATGGCCAACACTCCAGCGCTCGCGGAGCCAAAGATAATGAATCCTCGCAAGAGTATTTGTCCCGCATTTTCAGCTAGCCTGTTGAGAATCTGCTCGTCTAATAAATTCACCATTGAAACGCTGCCGGGTGGTATTGTCTGTCTCATTGCGCCGCGGGCGATCATGTTTAACATGAATGGCCGCTCGACAGGGAACATAATGTGTCCTTTCAATCGATTTAGGTCTTCATCCGAATAGATTCCGTTGGTTGCTAAAACGTCCTGACCTATTTCCAAGCTGGTTTCGTGAGGGGACTGGATTGTTGACGGGGCCAGAACTTCTTTTGGCCTGTTATCTTGAACCATGTTCCATCTATTCGATATGATCGAGAGGAGCTCGTTGCAGTCGTGAAGCATAGACGCACGAGTGATGATGCGAGAGCGTGGAAGCAGAAAAGTTGCGGTATGTTACCGGAAGCTCGTTATAACATGCGTCTATGTATCGGAGTTTGCATCGGGAGGCATTTTATCATAAATAACTTCGCCAGTGGTAACTGCTGTATAGCTGGGTAATTTGGTGATCCGATGGACCATCTCGTTAGGGGCAATATTCGCCAGCGAAAGGGCATTGTGGAGGACCTGCTGTTCTAAAGTGCATCTTTGTTCCATGATATTACGGTAGAGCCGGATAAGTTGCATCTCAATGTGCCTCTCTACGTATATAAATTTTGAATTTACATACGCAAATATATATATCCAAATTGTTGACAGACACTCGTGATCTCGATTTGAACGTGCAGCCCGAATAAGTTTCCAGGACGAGCAGCTTCGGATGCTCAAGAAAGAGACGATATCCGCAGAGATTCATTTCGTCTGTTTTCGTGAGGGAACGTCGTGTCCCTCGTAGTTACTGTGTAAACCACTGGTCAGGTTGAGCTTGGGGGACAGTTTATTAACTGTTCCCTCGTTGAGGACATCATATTGGTCGTAATGGTCGTCGAGGAGATTTCGAAAGTATGTCCGTCGAGTCAAAGTCAAAACACATTCTCTCCTTGACCTTGCAACGGACTCCTGACAGTAGAATTATTTCGCTCATAGATCTTTTGATCGCTACATCGAATCCCTTTGTCACAATTTGAATCGACACTTGGACGACTACGTCGTCCCATTCTTCGTAATTGTCTGTATACGTGGCGCCACGACATTTCCCGTTTACGCTTGTTGTTCCAGCCAGTACGACGCTTCGCTAGTCGCGTTCCTCTAGATCCGGTCAATTATCATTGATGACAACACGATAGAATCCGTGTCGTAGAGCCTCCGGCAAGCATCGGCTCTCAACTCTTGTATATATTCCTTCCGACCGCCGCTAACGATCGATACATGCGAGTGCATCCCACAATAATAAATAGTTCGATCGATCTTGAGCTTTTACTGGAGGAGCTTTCACATTCGGTCATAGTCCATCGTTTAGAGCAACTGCAGGTATACTTCCTTTTGGTTCGATTCGATGTTCTCGATGTTACAGTTCTCAATGTCGAGTAGTGAAAATGTAGTTATGTTTAGGTCTTCGCCTCCACAGTCATAATCGATAAATCCGTTTCACTATCGCCCTAATAATACAACGAGAACGTACATAAGGGACATTTTGAATGCTCACGCGGTCGATACTTTTAGCGTCCGCACTATTGCATATCCTTGGAGGGTCCTGCTGCGGCTTCCGTCAGCTCCTGTAAGGAAGGCTCCGCTATAGTGTAGGATTTCCTATGAGCTAATTTCAATTTATCGGTGTGGACAACGCGTTTTGTTATGTCCAATTTCTAATCTAATATTATTTCCTAGAGCAGTGCTCGCAAAGATTTGCATCTTTCGGGCCGATTCCGATGTGCTACCGCTCGATGCTTGGCGGTAGCCAAGCCGTCGGGCGCTCACGTGACACTGGCTGAGGAGCGTCTCTGTAGCTTAAGGGGGGAAATACTTAGGAGGCTAAAAAAAATGGCAATTTTTCAGAATTTTTTAAATAGAAAGTATTTAGCTAATTGTTTCAAATTTTGTTATGCCGCTTTGACTACTTTGACTATTTTTTGAGTACTTAAACATATTCTTTTTATTATTATACAAAATATTAAAAAATACTGAAGCTACAGCGTCGCAAATAGCAGAGGTGACGATGTGAGTTGCCAATCGGTGGGACACGTAACTCCTATTGTACTGATCTGAAACAGACAAAAAAAAATTTTTTAATTTAATAAGATGTATACGCTCTATGTGAACTTAAAAAAAAAGTAACCAAAAAAATATTAGGTGTTGGAATTAATTCGTAGCGTTTTACAAGTGATGGGAAGTACTTTCATTAATGTATTTTTTAATGCTCATGTGAAATAAATAACATTCTTTCATTAAAAACGCTACGAATTAATTCCAACACCTAATAAAAATTGAAAAAATGACGCATGTTTAAAAAAAATTTGAATTTTTCACAAAATTTTCGTTATATTTTGTAATAAAAACTACTGTACTTTTTAAAAATAATTTTCATAAAATTTAAGTTCACATAGAAGATAATTATAGTTTAGTTGAATGTTCAATTTGAAGAGGATCGTTTAAATAATTTTTTAGCTATCTTGTACTCCAATTTTGAAAATATTTTGAGAAAAACGCATTCAAAGTTTTGAAAGATAAAAACTATATGATTTCATTGACTTACTGGTTAGTCTGTGATCCCAGAACCATACAACAATCCTTCAGCTTCCTCGTAAAGCTCGTTTTCCATTAAAAGTTGCTCTCGACGGGCTTTACGAGCTTCTTTTGTCTCCAACAAACTGCGATGCTCCTGCCGAGTTACTCGCCGGTTATCATTATCAACGGCATACGATTTACTTTGGCTGCCTATTATATCCAGCATACTCATGATACGCAGAATGAACGAATGACCTTCGTTGAATACTCCAACAGCCAAGTATGCTGCAATCTCAATAATTTTTAACCCACAATGTAGGTGCTTTGGAGCGAGGCGCCATACAGTTGAGTTAAAACTTTCATTCGCATTCTGCGTGTAATCACCTAAGCATCTTTGAAGTAAATCTTCCTTGGATAGATCTTCGTATATTGGTAGGATATGGTTTTGAATATCAGAATGCGGTGGGGCAGAATGTTCAAAATTTCCATCGATAGCTTGACTTTTTTGCCACTTGAGGGGATCACAATAGGCGGATCCCAATTTGCAACTTAACCTCGCGAAGGCAATCTATGGCCTCTCTCAAGCACTCTGCTTCAATCAATATTTTTATGTATAGCCGATCCTCTGGCCCCGTTTGTTAGGACGAGTCCAACAGCGCCAATGTTTTCGATGGCTCCTCAGATCACATTCTATGACCCACCTTTAAGGGTCAACTAGGTTCCTACTTACGCGAATCACCCTTTCTAAGAAGTTGCGCAGATTTGTTCTGTAATGTGGTAGGACACATCCGCATCATGGAAAGTGACCTCTGTTAAAACAGCAGGACCAAATGAATAGAATCAATCCGGATCTATTTAATTTTTTAGTGCTCATTTTATACTAATTCATATCACCAATAAAAATTTTGAACCCTGTGCTATTTTAAAAAAAAGAAAACGTGGCGCTGCTAGCTTAATATTAATCTAGTAGGACCATATAAAAAAAAAGGAAAAAAGGAACAAAGGTACAAATAAAAAGAACTAAATTTGTCCAAATTTGTACCAGTAAAAAAAAGTTAATATATTGATTCATTCCTCGAAAAATAACTCCCGATTAAACTTAATCCTATTACACCCAAGAGTAAAGTATCTTTCGCTGTGAACAGAATCAGTCGATACTTCTATCAAGAGGTTATAATTTGTACTACCAAAATGTAGAATTTTATATTTATTCTGCTCATTTGGTTTTACTGACTTAATAGAGGTTGGAAATTGATGAATTTGTGATACAATTCGAATCTATTGGATTAGTGGCTCCTACATCAGTTACCTCATCTTCTTAGGTCTTGCGGTATTGAGCCCATTCTGCTTCTTCCTTACTGTTAATTAACTTTTGTGTTTTGGGTTTAGGGCGTGTCTCCCGTGTTCATCTAAGATTATTGCCATTCTTCTCCTCGTCTAATGTGAGAGGCTCCGTATCCCTCTCGTCCACAGAGTTCTCCAGTGAGTCTCTCAATATGGAACCCACAGAGAAGATGAACTCTATTCTTTTTAACTGCATCACAGACAAGACAACAGCCTGGGGCCCATTAAATCCTAGGATTGGGATGCTTCTGTCCTTGCCAACTGTGTCAAGAGAATAAGTCAAAAACTCCTCTCCAATATTTGTAAAGAGTCCCACTAGTAAGCCACTCAGTGGTTCGGAGAGAATGTTAGAAACACGTTCTTGCTCCTTCTGCTTTTCGTTTTTAAAGCTAGTCAGGCTTATTTGCATTTCTATTCTGATCTTGATGTCTTTGGAAGCTCTGAAAGAAGAAAAATATCTTTTTCGCTTCCCTCCACCCGTTGCCCCCATGATTTAGGGGACCTTAACTTTAAGCTCCAGGGGGAGCCCTCCACGTCTTGTCTACTCGCTATATCTAGCAGCGGTACTCCTATTCTCCGAAGACGATTCCTTAGAAGGTTTCAAACGAAATATATTTTTAGAGTAGAAAAAAGTTTTTTTTTTAAGAAGAATTTATCAGCACCATTTGAGTCCCACAAGCTGGGCCGTTTAAAGGTCACCCCACTGGGTTATGTCCTTTCCAATGGAGAAGGAAACTCTGCGATCCAAGCTCTGCATCTAAGCCCTGCGATCCTGCAAAACTTAGCTAATCCAAGATTTCCTAATTCCCTTTCTCTCTCACTGGCAATGAACAACATTTTGAACAGAAATACCTTTTCGACAGGCATTGCTGACATTCCATTACTTTACGTATGATTTCATCATTCTTAATATCTCTAAACATTTCCATTTTTTGCGCTTTTTTTTAAATCTTTACTTTTTTATGTTTATTTTCAAATTTAAGCTTACATTTTTTCTCTTCCTGAAATGTTGAAAAGCTGTTTCCTTTTATGACTTTTACTTCTATTCTTTCTATTACCGCTCCATGTGAAATTACTCTTTCTAATTGCGAAGTCCGCTTCACTAACTCGTCAGAAAGCGCGATGATAAATTGCAAACATGCGATTTCATTTCGTATCAAAGTATAATCCGGAGTAAATATCTACAATAGGGAATCATTCGACAGCTCAGATGATCTTGATCTTAATATATGTTGTCGAGGTCTTGAGTGACCTTCAGATGGTTTTAGTTAGTGCTTGTCCTTCGTTCAAAAGTTATTAACAAAAAATGATTCTACTATATAATACGAGAATTTTTTACTTTAAAATAAAGAGATCATGATCCTGAGTGATCTTCTAGGTAAATATTGACAATAACGGAAGCAGTTTCGATGACTTTGATCTCGACATATATTGTCAAGGTCATGGCCTTGAGTAACCATCTCTGACAGCCGTTTTACATTTAATGGGTATACTTGGAAAGTTTAATAATATATAATAACCTTTTTTTTTAAGGCGAGGAAAATCTTCGCAAGTCCCTTCCGGAGAAGGGGAAGGGGGGGCGTCCGACTCCCCCTTGCCCATCGTCATCGGTGTGAGGCGACTCTCTTTTGTCTACTGCTAATCGACGTGAGAGCACCAGGTGACGCCCCCATGCCGGCCTGGACACTACTCGGAGGGGGGCTACCTGTTGCGCACTAAGTGAGTGGGGCGCCGATTTCCTCGGCAGTCTTTTTGTCTTCACACAGGTGGAGGGTCGTCAGGCTTCGAGCCCTTCCAGAGAAGGGAGGGGGAGAGGGAAATCTCCCATCGGCTCGCCAACCCTAGTCTCTTAGATGCACCAGGTAGCGACGTCCACCGGAGGTTGTATCTCCAGCAGGGCTGCGGGACGTCCGAGTCCAGCGCGCTACTGGACGGCTCGGGGTCGGCAGGGGGAAGAACCTTTCTCTCCCTCCGTACCCTCTCGATCTCCTCCTTCCATCCCATTATTTTGGAGCAGAAGGACACCGCTCTCCATTATTCCTCCCTTTCGATCATCTTAGCAACGATAGTCCAGAGAAATAAATCCGGGCCTGATATAACGACTTGAGCTTGGCGCGTTCCGCCTCCCATGCCACGAGGGTGTGGAGCGCGTCGTCTCTTACTGCTGTATAATAGTAATACCTATCGATGCCTTTTTTCTTTATCCGGTGCAGGTATTTCCCGAAGCAATCGTCCCCAGAGAGCACCTGCACTAAGTGGAACATCAGTCCGCTTCCTATCCAGCCATATGGCCAGACAAGGCTGAATGGCCCCGTTGGTCATGCGGCCGAGGGAGTCCGGGTGCAGGAGTCTCTTCTCCTACGCGGATAGTTCTCTCCTTTCTTTCGCCCTCATCATGTCCACTGCCCTCGCCGCAGAAGGGTCCCCTGCCGAGTCTCCCTGATCGCTCGAACGCGTCAGTATAACTAAGCGTGCTCTTTGACGATCAGGTCTACAGAGGGGATTCTAGCGATAGCGGTGACCATCACAAGTGACACGATGCGATAGGCCCGGGCTATCCGAATGGCAAGTTTCCTCGCCACTGGGTTAAACAAGCGCTGGGTGCCTCCATTGCCCGAACCCATACTGGCGCTCCGTATAGGAGCACCGACAATACCGTGTTCACGTACAGATGGCCAGGCACCCGGACTACCAAGGTTGGGCAAGAGACGTCCCAGCGCGGATGCTATCTTGGCAGCTCTGGGAATAATTGTCTCAAAATGCTGAATAAACTTCCAGGGCCCATCCAGAATAAGTCTCAAATATTTCAGTTTGAGACTCACTGTCGCGGACTGACTCCACCTTGATATAGATCTGTGACGGCAAACGTGTACCGAAGGTTCTGGTCTTATAGAAGAAGAAAACCTCCATTTGCTCGGTGTCACCTCCCTCTCCTATTCTCCTTATCCTCCGCATCATCTCGATCACCATAATCTCTGCTCGCATAGTGGCCACCAGCTCTGTTTCCTCGCCAACCACAATCAAAGAATCGTCCGCGTAGCAGACAAGGCTGCAGATAACGGGGAGGGCGGTGCGGAGGATTACATTGTATGCGAGGTTCTACAGCAACTGTCCGAGGACCGATTCTTATAGAATCCCAAGCACATTAAAGTTCGACTCTCCAGTCGGTCAAGTCGATTTGTGTATTTCACGGTCCTGTCCTGAAAATAATCCCACAGCATCTCTCGAAGGTACACGGGAAGGCCATGATATATTCTATAGCCCTTCCTGTAGCCTATAGGGGAGTTGAAAGTTCACTATATCTAATAAAACTGCCATTGCAATTCCGCTCCCCTCGATGTGTTGATCCGAGAAGCAGAGAACCCGAAGGATAGCATCCATCGTGGATGGCCCCTCCCGGAAGCCATATTAGTCGTCACACAAGTTGGTACCAATCCGGGACAAGTGGCGGGTGGTCCGGACAGATATGATTCTCTGAAAAAGCTTGCTCAGTTCACCCAAGCAGATCGATTTATAGACCGATGAAGAGTCCTCGGGTTTCTCCTCCTTCTGCAAGTGGACAAGCCTCTTCCATTCGAAGAAGAACCTGTCAATAAGTAAATGAGGAAGCTCGTAAATAGAACTCTGACTTGGGAAGCGAACTCCTCCATGGCCAGAGCCCACACCCTGCCGAGAACTCAAACCTTCTGGTAACCACTTGTAGTTCGACGCGGTCGTTAATAGTATACAATAACTTAACCCTAACCCATATATAGTATAATATTAAATACTATTTCATACTATTTCATTTACATTTAATGAATATATAATAACCTAACTCTAACCCAACCATAGTATATTATTATATATCATTAAACTTTTCAAATATATCTGAGTATTTTTAAAAAACGTTCCAATTCATCTCCCTCTGTTTAGGGCGCACGACTCCTGTGGGAAGCGACTCCCTTTTTTTATTTTTAAAGCAGTGACTTTTTAGAAACACTAAATCATTACTTTAAAAACACCAATTCACTACTTTACAAACAAATTCACTACTTTACAAACAAATTTACTGCTTTACAAACAAGTTCACATGGGTTTCGATTTTCCACGACGAACGACTTTCGCTTCACATTTCTCCCTGTTTTACAGTAGAAATAAAACATTATTTTTTCAAACTTTTCGTTATTGTTAAAGCAGGTGGGGTAAGAATTGTTTTGCGCAGAAAGTCATTACGTAAACAAGTTATAGAATAATTTTTAATTGGATAAAGCAGAAATAAATCGTTATTTTTTCAAACTTTTTTGTTGATAACTTTTAAACAAAGGACAAGCATCAACTAAAACCATCTGAAGATCATTCAGGATTATGATCTTTACAACATATGCCAAAGTCAAGGTCATCCGAGCTGGGTCCTCTATTGTCGATATTTATCGTAAAAAGAATGTAATGCGATTGAAAAATTAATAACGGAAATATTATAATTTCCTTGACGTTTCAAATAATAAAAAATCCTGAGAAATGGGCAAATGAGAGCGTAACGCAATTATTGGAGCGTGATCAAATAATACTGTAAAGTAGTGAATTTGTGTTTTTAAAGTAGTGACTTAGTGTTTCTAAAAAATATACGTACTGTTAATGCAGTAATTGATGTGTAGTAATTCTGCAGTAATTGATTGCGTATATTTTCATAAAAACGAATGTTTCGACTTTTTTTAGAATCATCATCAGCGTTAATTCAGAATATATGCGACATCACTCATGCATCAATATCAGCCACTAAAGAATTGAAAGATCCTAGATGAGGTGCATGAATATATTTCGTTGCAATCTTATACAATTTATTTCTGGAACGAATGCGAAAAAATACCATGTTATTGGCAAATTACAAATACTGAAAATATTGGCAAATTAAAAATACTGAAAATACTGAAAATATGTGCTTACCATTTAATGCTGAGAGATGTCATTACAGGAACAAATAATTATAAGAATAAAGTCCAAGAATTCATGCAATTATCATTATAAAAAAATATATAAATAGTCAGTGTATAAGATAATACTAATTAGTCAAGGCACGGCAGAGTTAAGACTGACGATATTATTTGAAAGTGTGTCACAGATACATACATACATGGTCCATTATAAAAGTAATGCGCATTTTCTGGGAAAAATAGATTTATTGATCGTAGCGGTACAAATGCTCAAAATTCTTCAAAATACTCTCCCCCTGAATCAATACACTTGCGGAGACGTGTCTGCCACGCCTGGAAGGCACGCTGAAACTCCTCGATGGGAATGTCTCTTAGGAACGTTGTAACATGCTTTTGGATGTTTTCCACGGATTTCCAATGCTTTCCTTTCAGCTCTCTCTTCAGACGGGGAAACAAAAAAAAGTCGCACGGAGCCAAGTCGGGACTGTAAGGGGGCTGGGGGACCACTGGGGTGTTGCTCCGGGCCAGGTAGTTGGCAACGATGAAGGCCGTGTGGCTGGGGGTATTGTCATGGTGGAGCTTGATCGCGTCTTTGATGTCAGATTCTCCGTCACTATCCCATGTACCGCAAATGTGGACATGTTTAGGGTGTCAGCGATGTACTGGATGCTCAATCGATGGTCGGAACGCAAAACTTCGCAGACACGATTCACGTTTTCGTCGGTTCTGGCCGTCCAGAACGGGGTTCGTCGGCGACCTCCTCCCGGCCCTCCTTGAACGCCTTGTGCCACCTCCCGGACCTTGAAATGCAGTCGTCCTTGAAGGCCTCTTGAAGCATCTGGAATGTTTCGGTTGCATTCTTTCCAAGTCGCACGCAAAACTTGATGACGTATCGCTGTTCAAGCGAACGCTCCATCGCGCCGTGTTACAAAGTCGAAAAACACACTTCACGCGGAGGCACGTCTTTCCACTCAGACTGCTCGGAGCAAACTGACGACCGGCTGCCTTGGAAGGGCAGACCTCCCACCACATTTCCCGACCCATTTTACCCCGCTGCGATGGATATTCGCGTCACAATAAAATCATGCGCTCATTACTTTTATAATAGACCCTGTATATATATTGTCATTGTTTACAAGGATAAAGTCAAGCGTTAAGATAATAAATTATTTATAATCTGTTTAAAGTTGAAGTCTTGTGTGACACTTCGTGTCTTTTTTGTGAAAAGTGCTGCCTTTACTTATTAGCTCGCTGCATTTTTCGTTTTATTATAGTTGTTGGTGATTATTGTAAACCTCAGTTTTTATCTTCGAATTTATTACTTTTAATGTTTTTGCGAATGCTGGTCGGCAAGCGGAATATATTTTTGTGAGTAAAGCGATTTTTCTGAGTTTCGTTATTTTATTAGTGCGTTTGTATTGCGTTAGTTACGTGCTTTTCATTACATTTTTATAATATTTTATTTTTTATGTGTAATAATTTCTATAGTCACGTCATAATTTTATATTCAAATCTAGCCGTTATATTGTTCGTTCGTCATTTGTTTCTGCCTTTGATTAAAGGATAAGCACACATATAAATAATTATTTTGTTAATTTGCTGCGTGCCTTTGTTGTGCAATCCTATGCGTAAACACATTCTCTTATAGTATGTCTAATTTTGTGTACTTTAGCATGTGTCAGTCGACGTGTACCAAATGTAAATGGTTTATTTCACGTAAGCGCCCTCGTGCTTTTTGTGGCGCTGACAATAATTTGCGCCTCTTCGATAATTGCGTTCCTGTTGTTGCAACTGGGAGTGGACCATTGTTGCCTCTGCTTGAAGCTGCTGCTACCTCCTCGTCTGGTTGCGTCTTGCTGCCAGTCCACTACCGACGAAAATGACGGAATGCGATATCATTCTTCTCACAAGGAAACACAAGTAAATCTCTCTGATTTAAATGAGCTTTTAGTATGTTATTCTATAGACAAAAATAGGAGATACATATTTTTTATATATTTATATTTTCTATACTGAGTTGCATGTTAAGGGGGTGAAAACCTCCCTTGAAAAAAATCGGTTTTTTTCTTTCTAATTGAATATATAATTGAATATCAAAACTATGAAAGATAGAGAAAAATGTTTTAAATAAAAATTGAATGATTGCAAGAGTTCATAACTATAATAAAAAAAATTTATTTATTTATTGTTTATTGTTTATTTATTGTTTATTGCACATTTTTACTCCCACTCCTAAATTAAAAAAAATTTTTTAATTTTTATAATAACAAAATTAAATAGCATTTTACGCTGAAAACAACGAGCAGTAATAAAGCCATGTTCCGCAAATGTAACGCATTTTTGGAATATGAATGAGAAACACTTCTATATACGCTCAATGAGTGTCTGTTTCATGACACTTGCAGCGCGTTGGCACGACTAGTTGCCTGAGAAAGCTCAGCGCAGGCCGAGAATATTCGATCCACTGGCTACTATCGATCGCTTTAACGAAATGCGGATAGAGTTTTCCCTTTTCGGCTTACTGAGAACGTCCAGTGAAGACAGAGCGCGCTCTATCTCCTTGTTTTCGCCTACTAAGTGGGAAACGATCGGAGCCGATCGGAAAGCGTATCGAAAGCACTCGATAGAGGCAAGATATGCCTTACCTCGCACGTTCCGGATTTGACACTAGAATTAGGATTGATAGCAATACAATTTTTTATAATCGTAAAATAATGTTTTTTTGTCGGAGCTCGGCGGCACTCGGCTTCCTTCACCCGAGCTCCCCCACGAGTATGCCTTTCGACACTATTTCGTGGGGACCGGGAACTCGGCGATACTCGATTGTGTTTCGAACACGATTCTTCGTTGCGAGCTATCGTCACCTGTGAATTTTGTTTGAATTATTATCGGGCGCATCGCGCCCTCATTGCGGCATAATGCCGCGACATCCGGCTTGGCGGGAAGCCGGAAACGATGCATTATCTGAGGGTGCATCGTTACAAGCAATAATAATTTCTTAATAAAAATGTCATTGCATATTTGTAGGATAATCTTGAAGGGTATGTGAGAGGATAATCCCGAAGCATCTTCATTACTTGTCATATCGTCATGCCTGACGCACGGAATATCAACTCTATATAATTAGTAAACTTTAATCTCTATTAATTTAAAAACTATTAATTTAAAATCTATTACAGCCTCGATATCTTCATATTAGGATTTTCGTTCTAGAATCAGTTTTTAAA
Organism: Acromyrmex echinatior; assembly: GCF_024713525.1. Lineage (NCBI taxonomy): Eukaryota > Metazoa > Arthropoda > Insecta > Hymenoptera > Formicidae > Acromyrmex > Acromyrmex echinatior. Next base: position 2,604,818 of record NC_141858.1, on the reverse strand, counting down.
ACTGGATGAGTCGTAGGACATCCTGTATATACAGGGTGCGTCACCATAATCCGGACAAATTGAACAATTTCTTTAAATAAAATGTTTTTAATAAAAAATTAAATATTACAAAAAATCCTTTTACATGACACTTGGAGAATCCCTGTAGATTTATTCGATATATCCCCCATTATTCGATATATCCCCCATATTAGCTTGAATGACGGCCTCTTTTCTCGATCTAAAGCGTTCGCACGCACGTTGTAATGTAGCGCTGTCCATACCGACGAATAGCGGTCCTTAATGATGTCACATTGGGCTGCCGAGATTTGTTTGTGACTTTTTTAACTGCGCTCCATACATAGTAGTCCAAGGGATTTAAATCTGGGTTGTTGGGAGGCTAGAATTCCTTGGACCAAAACATATTGTCTAAGAGCCAATTTTGAATTAAATGACTCATATGAACCGATGCACCGTCCTGCTGAAAAACATATGGCCTTCCGGACGCCACAGTTTCCATCCATATAGCTTCACTACATCCATCAGAACACGCAACGATTGCCCTGGGTCATTCGAAATCAGCGCTTGAACTCTTTCAACGATTGCGGAAGTCCTTGCAGTGCGTTCTTTCGAGTGGAAGAGTCAGTCTTCCTCGTTGGCATACTGGAAGCTTCGTTGGATTGTTCTAAAGTAGTATATTATGCCACAACGTCATAAACGGTTGATCTCAGGTATTCAAAAAACCGAATTATTTCCGTTGCTGAGCACTCAGCGCAAAGGCCTTCGATTATACTCTGCACTTGGTTTCAACACGCGGCATTTTGAGAATGACTGTTTAGAAGCATCAGGCTTTCTCGGACGCTTACAACAAGCTCTGATGGAGACACAATATAGCGGAAAATTTAAATTGAAATTTGTCCGGATTTTTATGACGCACTGTATGTAATTGTGACGAAATTTATGATATAAAAATTTGATTACAGATGGAAGAATTTTATGCCCAAAGTTATCGTGGCTCGTGACATAGTACAACGACCATCGGCACTTACCGTTGATTCCTGGAGAGATAACATTATTATAACCTGTCCAGGATCAAGACGGATTGTCGTTCTCGACAAGAAGTTCAAACTTATACGGAAAATTCGTCATCAGGAGATGATAGCACCTCAAGGAGTAGCCTTCCTGCAGAAACACGATGAAATATATGTGACAGGTATTGATATAATATATAATTTTTGAACAATGAGACACAATTCGTCAGAATATGGCTTAAAACTTGAACCTTTAAAACTTGATTTATTAGTTTTCATTGATTTTTAGTATTTTTTGTTTTTGCTATATCTTTATGACTTTTTCTGAAAAATGATTTAATGAATCAAAAACTAATAAATACATAAATAAATAAGAAATATAAGGTTATTACAGCAAATAAAAAAATAAAATTTACGATATAAATAATGAATTATTTGTCAAGTAGTGTATGTATAAAAAAGAAAAGATAACACATCACTTAAAAATAATAGCTGATTCTTTAATCTTTAAAAATATCATACATTATCTTTAAAAAATAAGATAAAAATGATAGTTTTTTTTTTAAATGGGAAAACACTAGTAAATAACAGAAGTTTCAATTAATGACCAATGCGTACTAATAAATGATCTACAATTTTTCTTTTTAAAAGAAAAAAAATATGTAGATTTTAGTAAATACATAGATATTTAATTAAGTAAATGCTGTCAGATTAATTATTTATTTCCTATTATATTCATTTTGTATAAAGAACAACACATTTATTATTAAACACTCTTTAAAATATGTATTTTTATTGTATAATTTTATTAGACTAGAAGCGTAATTATACATTTGGTAATTATGCAGAATAGGATCTTTTCCGAATTTCGACATTTTTCGGTTGCATTACTGATATTAATGTTTGTTGTGACTCAAATAATAAGTTAGAGAGATTGAAAAATAAAAATAATTTTCTTTGAAAACGTTACATATAGTAGCGCATATAGGGGCCCACGACTTCCATAGGAAACGACTCTCAACCCACTTCCTCCCTGCTTGGACACACAATTCTCACCCGAAGCGACTCTTACCCTATCCTCCTGCTTGAGAGCGCACAACTTGCACTTCTACGGGAAGTCGGTTGAGTGGAAGTCGTGCGTCCCTAAGTAAGGAGGGGGGAGAAGTAAGGAGTGAAAGTAGTGAATAACTACCAAGCAACTACCAACTAGCAGGTGGGATGGGAATCGCTTCCTATGAAAAATTGTGCGTCCCTATGCGAGGAGATAAGGTAGATTAAATAATTAAAAAAATAGACTATATATATTTTTTGACTTCCCCCGACTTATTATCACTATTTGAGTCATAACAAAAATTATATTATCAACATTGCAGCCGAAAAATGTCGGAAATGAAATTCGCAAAAGATCCTATTCTGCATAATTACAATAAATTTGTTATTTTAATAATAATATAACCTTAATAAAAACATAATCTTTTTATTTTTATAAGAATGTATATTGATCAATGTAACTTTTCCATTTTAACATTTATTTTTTACAAAAGTATATAAATAGAAAATATTTATTCAATTAACTTAAAATTAATAAAACTTTTTTTTATTTAATATTATATATAGAAACCTGCACGAATAATAATAAAAAAAAAATTCTGTGATATTACTTAATATAAAGTAATAAATTAAGTCTTTACGTTTTTTAAGATTTTTAATAGAAACTTTTATTTTCTTTATTTTGTTTTTTCCTTCTACTTTTCTTTTCCAATTTTCTTTTTCTTTTAATTTTCGTTTTGCCAATTGCTGCTTTTTCTTTTCTTCTTTCTCAGCCTGTCATTGTTCAGTAATTCTCTATTTTAAAATTTCCATTTTTTTAATATAATAGCGAAAGTATTTTCTTGTTTCACTTTTTTTTATCAATCTTTTCTGTACCAGGAAAATGTAAATGCTCTTTTCATAGTTCTTAATATTGACATTCATATTGATGTTTATTTCCTTTATGATCAGGAATCTATTTCGTTTTCAGTTTCTGTAACATTTACAATAGATTATATACAAAAATTATTATATTCGTATAAAGAAATTAATTTAAAAATATGAAATAAAAATGAATAGTTATAAAAATACCTTTGAAAACATCAAAAGATGATTGCGTAGAAGAACTTGTTTGACATTTAATATTCAAATCATAGTAGATGATGCTTTGAAAGAATCAACATTTTCTCTAATTTCCATTGTATCAAAACAATTTTTTATATCTTTTGTATTTAAAATAAAATGTATAAAAAAATTATTTATATAAATGAAATGTATAAAAGGTTATTATATAAATAAAAGGATAATAATATAAAATTAAAAATAAACAAAATCTCTCAAGGCTTAACAAATTAATAAATTCAATAAATTATTTATATAAGAGCAAATGAGCCAAGCATGTTGTCGGTGCACAACAGAATATTGTGCAAACTTATTATTACATAAATTTTCCAAACGTTTCAATTTTCTACGGAACCCTTTTTAGTGGATAAATGACTTACGATTACATATACAGGGTGTCATGAATATACGGCTCCAGCAGGGGCCCACTTGTCTCGAGCAGGTAGAATGGACTAAACTGAGTAGAAAAGTCCTCTACCATTTTGCAATGCTCGCAATAATTAACGAAATATTAACGTTTAAAGAAAGCCGAATACGCACGTCCACCTGACCTACTATTGCCGAAGATACGGCCCACTGAGCGCGTGGACCGCGAGGAGCAGGGATGGGCCTAGTAAGCACGCCCCGCGCACCGTCGCTTAAACGGCACGGTGCGACTGCTAGGCCTTTTCTATAATAGAGGACTTTTCTACTCAGTTTAGTCCGCTCCATCTGCTTGGGGTAAGTGGGACCGTATATTCATGACACCCTGATAACGGTCCTTTTTTCTTTCGTCAGTTACGCGTCGTTAGATTAACATAAAATAAAAATTGTCGTGATTATTTCATAACGCATTCGGAGTTGCGATTCATAATAAATTCGAATGAACATTCTTGTGCATTTATAGTATGGACGTAGAAGTTTGAGAATTGCCAGGTCGAAAAAAGAACAATTAGATGTTGACAGATTGTTGGACATAGTCAGAAACATTCAATATCTGTCAAAATCTAATTGTTTTTTCTTTCGAACTGATAATTCTCAAACTTCTATGCCCACATCACCAGAGGGCAAGACAATAAGTTCTTAGAAAAACATAGTAAAACACTTTTTTTTTTTGATCGATTCATTTTTATTTCTCATAGTCTCCTTTCAGCTTGATCCAACGATTCTCCAACTTTGTCAAGCCGTCCGAATAATATGATTTGTCCAACCCTTCAAAGTAAGCCTGTTTCGGCGATGAGCTGCTCTCTGATGGTGAATCTCTTTCCTCCGAACCATTTCTTCAGGTTTGGAAATAGGAAATAGTCGCAGGGGACTAAATCTGGCGAATATGCTGGATGGGAGAGCAATTCGTAGCGGAATTCATTGAATTTGACCGGGCACGTGTGAAACCGTGCATTGACTTTATGGAAGAGCACCTTCTTCGCCAAATAAGGACATTTTTTCTTTAAAATGTTGTTAAAACGGTCCAATAAGACTGCATAGTAATCGCCATTGATTATTTGCTTCGATGGAAGATAATCGATATAAATTATACCGCGTGCATCCCAAAAATCTATAGCCATCACCTTTCCGGCCGACTTCACAGTCTTCGCCTTCTTCGTAGCTGGTTCACTCGGTGAAGTCCATTGTTTTAACTGTTCCTTCCTCTCGGGTGTGAAGTAATGGATCCATGTTTCGTCCACAGTAATGAATCGACGCAGAAATCTGGATTACGTTGAAATATCTCCAAACATTGTTTTGAAATCGTCACACGGTCTTATGGTCCACAGTGAGCAAACGCGCACCCATCTTGTCGATAGCTTTTTCATACCCAATTGTTCGTGCAAAATTGAAATCACTGTGCCATGTGATATGCCTGTGGCCTCAACAAACTCGCGCACTTTCACTTGTCGATTAGTCAAAACAATATCGTGGATTTTATCGATGATTTCTGGCGTAGCAATCTCAATTAGATGTTCCGAACGAGGTGCCTCACATGTGAATGTACGACCATGTTTAAATTCATTCACTCAATTGTATACAGTCGCAAATGCTGGTGCAGATGTGCTATGAATATTATCCAACTCGGCTTTGATTTCTTTTGGCGTTAAACCTTTATATATAGATGTTTGATCACTGCACGAAACTCGTTCTTTTCCATTTTGCAAAAAATACAAAAGTTGTTCGCTTTAATCGTGTGCGAGAGCGCGCCGCGCGGAAAGATTCGAGTGAGAGAACGGCACAAGGTTGATGTGATGCACGACAGTGAAGAGAACTCCGTTTCGTTTAATTTAACAAAAGAATTTTCTTTAATATAATCAGTTACAGAGTCAAAAAATATAATTAATTAAATATTAGATTAACAAAATATCAAATGCGGTCACCCTTTCCAAAATTGTATTTGGAATCGCGGTGATGGAAAATCTCGGCGATTTTCTCGGAAAGATTCGTTTTATCGCGATTTCACTAAGCGGTTAGCACGGCGATTTTACGAAGCGGTATAGTAGCGAAACTATGATTTTAAGAACTCGAAGAACTTTTAGAAGTAAGAACTCTAAGAAGTCTACGAACTCTAAGCGGTGTAAACGGTATAAGCGGTGTAAACTATTTAAGCAATCTGCCCAATCTGCCCTGAGGACCGGCGAGATCGAAGCATTTATTGCTTCCTGTCCGGGCTTTCTTCTTGGGAGAAATCCAATTAAATTTTGCCACAATCGTAATTATCACGTGGCATTGGTTGTACAAAATTGATTGGCGCTTTCGATTCTTTTCTAGCGACGTTCAACGTAACAGTCATGCGCGACAGAAAATCCGTACGCGGGATTGGTGACAGCGCGTGACGTATTCGTCGGAGCGCGGCGCTCGCGTGCGCGAATCGAATTGTTCTAAAACTTTCGATGTTCCGTTGCCGGTGCCTGTTTGCGTGTACCGAATTGTTTTGAAAAGACTAAAGAACAATGAATCTCTGACTTTGACGAGGCTTAATGTCAGACTCGAGATGAGATCACGAGCTCGCCTTGTGTGTGCGTTCAATAACAATTACTGTCGGTCGACCGAAAGAATTCTTACCTTTTTTTTTCGAATTACCAATCTGGAACAAATCGTCTACAGAAATGAAACCACGTGATGAATTCCACTCATAATTTGACAGTAATTAGCTGAAAGATGCTACTTGTCAAAAAGTAATGTAACATAACACTGCGAGTGCTCTCTGACAAATTTTCTAAGAACTTATTGACTAGCCCTCGTACATTTGAATTCTCTCTCTCTCTCTCTCTCTCTCTCTCTCTCTCTCTCTCTCATTTTTACGCACTCATTCATTCACTTAGTTATCTACATTAACTGTGACTAACTATGACTAACTATAACTTGAAAATCATATCGAAACATTTGTCATCTTGTTTTGTACGATTCTAATGTTACGTCCAAACCCTTGAAAATTTGATCAAGGAGACAATGAGGGAGAATGGAGAGGATGTGGAAGGACGGTTGGATTCAATCTCACAGGTATACGCGCGGAGGCGAACACCTGTGAATCGTACGCACCTTTTCAGTTCCGGAATATAGGTCAACGTCCGAAGGGACGCTATGACACCTGTTCCGCTGGACAATGCGAATGTCGGTTTTACTTTTTGGGTCAAATATCTTAATCCTTTTGACTCGGGACTGGTCCTCGTTCGATTCGAGATCTCAGGTATTAAAGGGAAGTGAATACTAGAGGTGATTTTAATAAAATACAGGGGAATACATTAAGTTACATTAATTAATAAAAAGAAAGAATAATAAAAAAAAGGGTTTTATACATTATAAAACTTCTCTCTTCCTTTTTTTTACATAAAAAATATACATTACAACTTATGGATGTATGTGTGCGTGCGTTCGCGCGCGCGCGCACGCGTGTGTGTGTGTGTGTGTGTGTGTGTGTGTGTGTGTGTGGAGAGGAAAGAGTTAACGGGTATGGGAGGAAAGTGTTGCAGGAGCACATCGGGATGAGGTGCTTGTAGAGGACGGTGTAAGGTGTGGGGTTTCCGGGGATGTATATGGTGACTAATCTGTTCTCTTCGTTGGAGGGGGATGAATATAGCCTGAACATCTGATCCCAGTCGATCGTCTCGGGATTCGGTTGAAACGGGAAGGACGAGAGCTGATCCAAGGGAGGAGGGAGTGCAAATCTTTCTACGCGAGAAAGAGGGAGAGGGAATCGTTCGAGAAGAGGAGGGGAATAATTGAGGATTTCCTGAATAGCAGGGTCGATAACAGGAGGAGAAGTGAGTCTAATGATTGTGTTTCTGTTGGTGAATAGGAGATCTCGGCGAATTGTTCGCCAGTCGGTTATGGCGGCGCGATTGTGGGTGGTCCTGGGGAATGGTTCCATCTATTTCTCCACACATAGGGAGTTCGTCCGCGTTTCCTAATGGTACGTACTATGAACCGAAGAGTTAAAATTGACGTGTGTTCGTTGGAAACGCGTGTAAATGTATTTAAGTACAATGAATGTATTTCTATGCGGGAAAACTCGGGGGTGGACTGGAAAGAATAGCGACTTACTATTAGCTGAACCCAAGATATCGGATAGGTGACCAAGGAGATTCGTCGTCCGCGGAGAGCGTCCGAAAGGCAGTCGCAGTGGCGTATGGCTCGTAATTCCAGTTGCGATTTGCTCACAAGTTCGCACTCGGATGGAATCGCGAACTGGCGTGATTAGCGCGGGTTTCAATAATTTCATTGCCCGTGACAATAGGTTAACTCGATCGCGAACTTCGCTAACGTGGTGGTTAAGATCTCTCGTACTGACGCTCTGCGCTTCCGCGGGATTTCTATTTATACTCCTAAAAAAAGGCGTTGTGCCCTTTGTCTAGGATGCAAAAGTTAGTTGCAATGTCACGCGAAATTTATGATTTTTATAGCGTCCTATCGTTGTTAATCTAAAGTACATCGTTAGAGTAGTTTCGAGAAGAAAAGAAGTGATTTATGTTTTTCCTTAAAGAGCCAAGATTGCTCCAGACGGATGACGAATTCTGTTATTCTCGCGGAAAATACGGCTAGGTAAACAAATGGTTACCGTGTACAACTAGGTTTGCGTGCAGGGTCGCGAGTCTGATCTTAGATAACGCTATCGTGGGAAGTTATTTCATGCGTTTTATTATTTTTTAAGCGTGACGTTGCGCCTGTTTTTCTAAGATGAAATTGTTAGTCAGTCTCGGATGACAAAGCCTAGATTTTTACTATTGCGTGACTTCGGTGCATTTATAATGTCTTTTGCAATCTTGTCTCTTTTCGGGCCTGCATTAAGGTTGTTATTTCTTCCGGGTTGATTGGCATTTACGAGTTTTCGCGGAGCCTGTCCGAGCCATCCCTCTTTTCAATTCTGTCAGACCGTTATCAGAAGGCTCCGCTCGAGACCATAGTCGCGATGTGGAGCCGAAGAAAAGAATCGTGGCGTCTATAGGACGTAACACTAATAAAAGCTAAAAAAGTGTTAAGAATATTTTGTACAAATGTCAGAATCAGATAAAATATAATAATAACACGAAGTCGACATAAATATTTGCATTTTGAGAAACAGATGTAATACTTTTCTTGTGAGAAACGCGGTTGTGCTCTTTGAAAAGGAATCAGTTAATAACATGGAATAAATCAATGTCAATTATGAATTAAAAAGTACACCTTACTTAAACAAATCTGTTTCATGCGTTCATATTATCTTAAAACTAGCAATAAATTTATAAATCGTATAAAATGACAAGTCGCATGTTTAAAAAAATATAAAGATGTTTATATCATAATAAGTGATACACAAAGATTAAACAAAATTAAGTAAGCAATAGTACTCACATCAGTCATGGACTTCACTAGGAAATAATAATATAATAATAGTATAATAAGTCAAAAGCGATATTTATCGCTTATACGAATCGAGCGACGAATACGCGAAACACATGTGTAATAACTAGTAACGTCAAAAAGCGACTATAGCCGTAGTTAAAATAAATGCGAGCGCACCCAATAAAAGATGCGGAGTAGCAAATCCTCCCTCCCCCCCCTCGATATCAGCTATTATAAATATTATAAATAAATGCATAGTAATTTGGCAAATTACATTCACAGAAATTCAGAATAATGCTCGTCACGACGTCGATACATGATTGTGAAACCCCCTTTGCAGCGAGACGTTACCTCTTTACGCATATATAAATCGATCCTTCGCGGGATTTTGGATATTTTCTCTACAATCAGTCGAGAATTCGAGAGCACGTGAACTCATATTATTCTTGCTTCTATTAAAATTCTTAGAATTTTCGTGTACCTCATTTTCAGGACTTATAAATTTCATGCGCCGTGTCTCCAGTACTTATAATTTTCATGTATTGCGACGTTAATAGGAAAGATCGGAACTGGTTGTCACAGTTTATGATTAGTGATTTTTAGAAAAAAGTGAATGCTAGATTTTTAAATATTATGTATATTATAATGTAACTGCATTTTTTAGGTACCAAAAAAAAATTACTTTGACATATATCATCGTACAAATAAATTATTCAATTTTAAATAAAGCTGTGTAAATGTGACATTTATCCTATACTTGAGGTTGAGTATCTCATGTTCCGGAATTAGTAGTCACATGTTTTATATGAATAAAATATGCAAAAAAAATTTTTTTAACATTAGTTTTATATTTTAACATATAATAATAATAATAATTATCATATTTTTGCAAGTAATAGTTATTTTAATTATAAAAACAAATTTTTATTCGAAAATTATAATTACATAATAAACATAAAATATGCAGTCTTTTTAGAGATTATTATTTAAAATAATATTCAGTTTTTAAAGATAATATTGAAGTTAGTAATTATTTTTAAACAAAAAAAAAATTTCACGTACAAAAAATAATCTCAATATATCTATATATTGAAATTATTTGTATTATTATCTAAATTAAATGAAAAGGTACTGTTTCTTAAGCATGCGAGATCCAATCAATGAATTCATACGAGGGCAAATCAATAAGTATCCGTGTTAGTAATGAAGACGCAAGCTTTTCACAAAAATTCTTTTTTATTTTTCAATGTAATCCCCTTTTAGGAGAATACACTTTTCTCAAAGCCTCTGGCATTTTTTTAACTCTTTTGAAAAATACGATTTGTCAAAAATAGGCTTCCGGCGATGACTTCCTCATTCGACGTGAATGTCTTTCCACCGAGCCATTTTTTTCTGGTTTGGATATAGGAAGAAGTTGCAGGGGGCCAAATCCGGAGAGTACGGTGAATACAGCAGCAATTCGTTGCGCAATTCAATCAATCTGGCTGTGGCGACTGCGGAGGAGTGAGCCGATGCATCGTCCTGATAGAACACTTTTTTTCGCCAAATTGGGGCGTTTTTTCTTCAATTCAATATTAAATCGGACCAATAAATCAGTATAATACTGCCCCATGATAGTTTTTCCTTCTCTATGTAGTCGATGAAAATCCTTGCGCATTCCAAGAAACAGTGACCATCACTTTTCCTGCCGATGGGACTGTCTTGGCCTTCTTCAGAGCATGTTTGCCGTGTGACGTCCATTGTTTTGATTGTTCCTTGGTCTCCGGTGTGTAGTAATGAATCCATATTTCATCAACGGTTATGACTCGACGCAAAAACTCCTGCGGAATGTGCTTAAACAGTTCCAAACACTGCTTCGAAATTGAGTCGCATCCGCTTGTTGTCTATCGTGAGCAATTGCGGCATCAGGCCGACAGTTTTTTCATTCCCAAGATGTCATACAAAATTTTGAATGCCATTCTGTATGACACGCCTACACCTTTGCTACTTTCGTCCGGCGATCAACGAGAATCATATCATGGACTTTTTCAACGATTTCCTTAGTAACCACTGCCGGACGGCCTGGCCCCTTCTCATCAAAAACAGAACAATCACATTTGAATTAGTTGAACCAATACGGTTGTCATAAATGGTGAAGGGTTCCCATAGATGACATCCAAGTTCGTTTTTATTTCTTCGCACGGTTTTTCATCCGAAAATAAAAAGCGAATTACGGATCGATATTGCTCTTTTTCCATTGTACCGGAAAACATTAAACACGCTCAAATTGCTATTAAATCAAGACTTATTTATTATTTATTGCATGAATTACTCTGAAATTTTGTATCATTTGAAAGATGGTAGTGTTACGTCCTACAGACGCCACGATTTATTTTTCTCTTCGCCGCGACTATCGTTGGCGTCTACGAGACCCGAGCGGGGGCCTTCTGATAACGGACTGATAAAATTGAAAAAGGACCGGACAGGCGCCGCAAAAACTCGTAAATGTAATCAACCTAGAAAGAATAATAACCTTAATGTAGGCTCGAAAAGAGACAAGATTGCTAAGACATTATAAATGTACCGAAGTCACGCAATAGTAAAAATCTAGGCTTTATCATCCGAGACTGATTAACAATTTTATCTTCTTAAGAAAAAAGAAAAACAGGCGCCATATCGCACTTAAAAAGAAAAAAAAAGAATATAAACGCATAGAATAACTTCCAACAAGAACGTTATCTGAAATCAGACTCGGAACTAACAATGATAGCATGGTAACCATCTGCTTATCTAGTCACATTTTCCGCGAGAGTAAGAGAATTCATCCATCTCGGAGCAATCTTGGCTTTTTAAAAAAGAAAAAAACTATAAATCACTTTCTCTTCTTCTCAAAACTACTCTATGTACTTTAGATCAACTACGATAAAACGTTATAAAAAATCGTAAATTTTGCGTGACATTTACAACTAACTTTAGCATCTTAGACAAAGGCTCAACACTCTTTTTTCGGGGTATAAATAGAGGTCCCGCGAAAGCACAGAGTCAGTACCAAACTTTGAAGCACTCGGTTCACGTCAGTACAGAATTTTAAACCATTCGGTCCACGTCAGTGGAGTTCGCGCTCAGTTACTCATTGTCTCGGGCAGTCCGAAAATTACTATAACCCGCGCTAATCACGCTAGTTCGCGATCCCGTCCGAGTGCGAACTTGTAATCAAATCGCAACTGAAGTTACCAGTCTTACGCCACGGCAACTGCCCATCGGACGCTCTTCGCGGACGCCGGATCTCGTTGGGCTCGCACATAGATATCTTGGGGCAGCCAAATAGTAAGTTATAATTATTTATAGTTCACCCCGCGTTTCCCCGCATGGAAAAGCTCAATTATTGAGCATTAATATACATACGCGTATTCCTATTTTAATTCGTCGGTTCATAGTGCGAACCTGCAAGAAACTCGGACGACTCCCCTATAACCAAAGGAGTAGGCGGAACCGCTCCCCAGGGCTACCCACAATCGCGCCGGCACAATCAACTGTCGAACAATCGACAGAAATCTCGTACTCACCAACGGAATCGTTGGACCTCACCTCTTCTCCCGTAATAGATCTCGATATCCAAGAAATCCTTGGTTATTCCCCTCCTCCTCTCGAACAACGATTCCCTCCTCCTCCCCCTCTCGAGGAACGATTCCCTCCTCCTCCTCCTCTCGAACAACGATTCCCTCCTCTTCCTCCTCTTGAGGAACGCTTCCCTCCCTCTCCCCTTTATGAACAACGATTCCCACTCCCTCTCCCTCTTTTAGATCAACTCCCGCCCCTCTCATTTCGGCTAAGTTCAGAGCCGATCAACAGGGATCGGATGTTCCAGTTCTACCCGCCCCCCTCCCACGAAGGGGACAGACTAGTAATCGTGTATATCCCCGGAAATCCCGCTCCTTACACCGTATTGTTTAAACACCTCACCCCGATGTGCTCCTGTAATATGCTCCTCGCCCCCCGTATCCTCTAACCCTTCCACACACACACACACACACACACACACACACACACACACACACACACACACACACACACACACACACACACACACATATACATATACGCATTCACAATGTATGTAAAAGACAAGCTAATGTACAAAATCTTTTTATTTTGTTAATAAATGTAATGTAAGGTATTCTGTTTTTATTAAAAATAACCCCTCGTATTTACTTCTCTCGAATACTTGAGATTGTACGAGGTCCAGTCCCGGGTCAAAGGGATTAAGTTTCTTGACCGAAAAGATAGGACCGACGTTCGCACTATCCAGTGGAACAGGTGTCATAGCGTCCCTTCGGACGTTGACCCACATTCCGGGACTTAAAAGGTGCGTACGACTCACAGGTGTTCGCCTCCGTGAGTATACCTGGGAGATTGTGAGTCTGACCGTCCTTTCATATCCTCTCCATTCTCTCTCATTATCTCCTTGATCAAATTATCAAGGGTTTGGACGTAACAGTAGTACACGATGATAATGCCAACTTACATCACCAATGCCATCTGTTTTCAAACTGATAGTTATTGATTTGCTCTCATACTATACTATTTAATATAAAATATACTGTACTATATATTTAAAAAAAGAACTGTAAAATTTTCAATAATCTGTAATACTTAAGTTATGATTCACAGTTTTGACACACATAATATAATGCTTTAGAGACACATGCTCTGTGTGAGACCACCTTTTACTTATTACAGTACACTGAACCCATTTTTCATTAGAAAAAAACTATTTAAGTAGTATTCTGTACAAACTAAACAGAAATATTTTTTCTCTTTCAATTTAATTTTTAATTTCATTTAACATGTGTTTCAATGTTAGTATTCTTTTTATAATTTTTAATTTGTTTAGATTATTAGTTTTTTTAATAGAATCATTCTTTGTCTTGTTATCAGTTTTATTAAATAATTTCCTTTTTACATTTAATTCTTTTTTTTTTTTAGCTTTCATGTTCTTTAGTTCAAGGTCTGTTATTGGTGTATCAGTAAGAATAGCTGTGTTCGTTTTCTTGTTGAGAATTCTTCTGTGGACTAGCTTTAGGAAAAGAACGGATATCTTTAGGAGTTATTTTATTTTAAATACGAAGCGCCACTATGATCTAAAGATGTTGAACTATTATATATATTCATTTAAATGAATTAATTTTAGAAATTATAATTGTATGCTGATATGGTTGTCGGATTTTTAACGCAATCAATCTGAAATATTAATAATCTTCTCAAATTTCCCAAATTTAATCTTAAAAACTCTAACAAATTATTAATATTGCTAAGGTCTTGATAATCTTGATAGTCTGACAACCATATCGACAAGCATTTATAATTTTTGAAATTAATTCATTTAAATGAATATATAATATATAATAGTTCAATATCTTAACATTCAGACCGTAGTAGCGCTTCGTATTTAAAGTAATATGTCTAACATAAACGGTCTTATTTCCAATCTTATTATTCTTTAGGAGTTGTTCAAATGTTGGTTTGGTGTAGAAGTAAACGGTTGGCAAATATTATTTCTTGAAGGATTATTTATTTCAAAATATACTACTGTGGGCAAAAAGTATCGATAATTTGTTTGTTTTTCAAAAATTCTTTATTTATTCATCCACATTCGTATCATCCCCCTCAAAGTAGTCCCCCCCGGTTGCAATGCAACTGTGCCAATGCTTTTTCCAATTTTCGAAACATGCCGCATAGTCGTCTGTAGGTATGGCCCGCAGCTCACTCGTCGTTTTTTCTTTTATCTCTTCAATCGTCTCGAAACGGTGTCCACGGAGTGGCCTTTTGAGTTTTGAGAACAGCCAGAAGTCAGATGGTGCTAAGTCAGGCGAATACGGTGGTTGTGGAATGATATGAGTTGAGTTTTTGGCGAAATGGTCACGAACTACGAGTGATGTGTGCGACGGCGCATTATCGTGGTGAAGGAGCCAAGAGTTGTCGGCCCACAATTCTGGTCTTTTTCGGCGCACGGCATCACGCAAACGACGCATAACACCCAAATAGTATTGGCTGTTGACGATTTTCGAGCACCAAATCTCGGATTTTTTGGACGTGAATCACATCAGTTGATGTGGATGGCCGTCCGGCACGTGGCTCGTCTTGAACGCTCTCTCGGCCCTCTTTAAACATTCTGTGCCATGCAAAAACTCTTGCTTGTGACAAAGCGCCATCACCGTACGCCTTCTGACACATTCTCAACATTTCGGCTGCAGAAATTCCATTCCGGACACAAAATTTTATCGCACTTCGTTGTTCCATAATTTCAGACATTTCAAAAAACGACAAATCACTTTTTACGTGCTTACAAACAGACGCTTATCTCAAACACTAATGACTATTTTGACGTGTACCTTGGCGCAGCTGTCACTGACAGAATTGCCAACTTCAAAATAAATTCGGTTGTCCCTATCGGAAACCCCGGGAAATTTAAATTTGAAATTATCGATACTTTTTGCCCACAGTAGTATAATAATATATATAGATATATTAGGTGGATCCATATAATCTCTCGGTTTTTGTTAGTAGTGCAAATTTTTTCCGAATATCTCCGGTTCTGGTTGTCTAATCAGGCAATCCAAATATGTTTTGGAAAGGTGACAGTCCGTTCTTTTTATCTGTCAAATTTGGTTTCATTGGCATTAGTTTTGTTTGTGCTACAAGCCTGTGAACATGTCGGAGAATAAGGTGCATTTTCGGCATATTTTATTAGGTGTTGGAATTAATTCGTAGCGTTTTTTAATGAAAGAATGTTATTTATTTCACATGAGCATTAAAAAATACATTAATGAAAGTACTTCCCATCACTTGTAAAACGCTACGAATTAATTCCAACACCTAATACTTTATTACTTCAAGAAAGGCAAGCGAGCTGCGGAGGCCCACCGAAAGATATGCGGCGTATACGGGGACGATGCCTTAACAAAACGTACCGCTCAGAAATGGTTTGCCAAATTTCGTTCCGGAGATACGAGTCTTGAAGATGGACTCCGCAGCGGTCGACCCACCGAGGTTGATTCGAATGATATCAAGGCACTGGTTGAGCAAGACCGGACGCTAAAGGTGCGAGAGATTGCGGAGACACTTAAAATAGATTATGGAACCGTTCAAAGACATTTGCAACAGCTTGGCTACGTGTCCCGCCTCGATGTTTGGGTGCCGCACAAGCTGACCGAGAAGAACCTGGCCAATCGCATGTCCAGCTGCAATTCACTTCTGAAGCGGCACGAAAGCAATCCGTTTCTCAAACGAATAGTGACTGGCGACGAAAAGTGGATCATCTACGACAACATAGTGCGCAAGAGATCATGAGGAATCGCTGGCGAGCCGCCGAATGCCACCCCGAAGGCCGGCCTGCATCCAAAGAAGATTTTGCTATCCATATGGTGGGATCATTGTGGTGTGCTGTTTTACGAGTTGCTTCCTCAGGGAAAAACGATTGATTCGAAGGTTTACTGCATGCAGCTAACGAAATTGAATCAAGCATTGCGACAGAAACGTCCAGAACTGGTCAATCGCAAAGGTGTCACATTCCACCATGACAACGCCACACCGCAATAATCACTCAGCAAAAATTAGTGCAACTTGGCTGGGATGTTTTGCCCCACCCACCGTATTCACCAGACCTTGCGCCATCCGACTACCACTTGTTCCGGTCCCTGCAAAACTCCCTCAACGGGAAATCGTTCGCTGATCAGACAGCTGTAAAAACGTACCTCGACCGGTTTTTCGCCTCTAAGCCCCAGACCTTCTATGAGAGTGAAATAATGAAATTGTTGAAAAGATGGCAAGAGGTCATCAACAAAAATGGAGAATATATCATTGATTAAAATTCATTCTTTGTATGAAAAAAACTTGTTTCATTTTAGCCTTCAAAAACCGAGAGATTATATGGATCCACTCAATAATATAATATTAGGTGTTAGAATTAATTCGTAGCGTTTTTTAATGAAAGAATGTTATTTATTTCACATGAGCATTAAAAAATACATTAATGAAAGTACTTCCCATCACTTGTAAAACGCTACGAATTAATTCCAACACCTAATATATAATTTTTATAGAAAGCATATGATCTAAAGAATTGTTTATTTCCATCCTGTCTGCTGCATTTCTTATTATAGCTTGCTGTACTATTGCTAAAATTATATTATTACATTAACTTTACATTAATTATATTAATAATGTTATAAAATTAATATATATTCTTTAAAACGTCCATACAGGGCACTTAGAATGCGGATTCCCGCTTATAGAATACAAGGAGTTCGACCGATATTTGGGGAGATCACTCCTCGGGAGACTCCGCTGTCTCCGCTCCTCCATTCTCGCCGTCGCGATATTTCAAACTCCCAGGCTCCAATCGTGCCGGGACCTCCACGGGTCGTGAAAGAGCTCACACGTCTCCTACGTGCGTCGCCCTTATCTGGAAGCCGACCAGACCAGCGAAGGTCGTGAACGGGTCCAAGACGTACGCAGCAAAGCCGAAAATTATAAAGATCGAAGCGATCAACATAAAAATAAATAAAATTAGTTAAATTATACAATATATTAAGATAACTCCGATATACGCCGCACTTAACTCTATTTATTTAAAACTCTATTTATTAAATATTATTTACTATTTTTATTTACTATTTTTAAGATAAATGAACTATATTCGCAAAAATTTTGTACTGTCTACTAATATGAAAAAAATATTGAAATCTGAAATATTTATTTTTTATATTAAAAAAAGAACTTTTTGAAACCCTTGCATTTTTGCCATACATTCCAGGAGTGGGATGTAAGGTTACTTACAAGGGGAAGGAGAGTATATTACGGTTTATAAAAAATCTATGAATAATGCTTATAAATAAGACGTAAAATGACACAATAACTTATAAAATATATTTACAAAGTTTTATTAAGGAATAAGAATATAAATATGAAGTTATAGATAATAATTACTCTTAATATAATAACGAGGGATAAACCGTTGACCAAAATCTTATACACCAATACTTAGTAATGCCTAATTCTTGGGCATTATTGCCAAAATTTTACGTAATGCCCAGTAATGCTCACTAATGCCCTAGTAATGCCCATTAATGCTCTAATAATGCCCTAGTAATGCCTGCTAATGCCTAGTAATGCCTGTAATTCCCAGTAATGCTCCAATAATGCCCAGTAATGCCCTAGTAATGCCCGCTAATGCCTAGTAATGCCCAAATAATGCCTAACAATGTTTCTATTAATAAAAAAAAAATAAAAAATTTAATCATGTCAATATAAAAAACATAGTTTAGTTTGTATCGTGTTACAGTTTTTTATATTTGTTGTATATTTTATCATTGCTGAAAAAAATGTCAAATTTAATATTACATGTACCAAACGGTCTATTCGAATTTTTAGATTAATTTAAGATTGTGTGTTAATTCACACAAAAATTTATATATATATATATATACTGGGTGTCTCAGAGCACCCGTACCACCCTTTTAAAAGGTAGGGATGTGTTTGTACAAAAAAATGGTTCAGACAAAATTTGCAGGATTTCGGGAGATCTATCTGATAGTGACCTTGAATTTGACCTTGAGGTCGATCTTGGGCATAACTCAAGGTCAAAGTACCGTTTTACAAATGTAAACCCTTATTCATGACATCACAAATGAAAATAGCGGAAAATTTTACGTCCGAATACGTTATCAAGCCTAGGTCAAAATTACCCTTAGAGGTCATGTGAAGGTCAAGTTACTTTTATAGCACCCGTACCAACCTTCTAAAAGATATGGATGTGTTTGTACAAAAAATAGTTCAAACAATACTAGATATTTACATAGCTATGATGCATCCATCTGCTGGTGAATTTGAATTCTACCTTTAGATTTATTTGTAGTCGTGTACATCGATTTTTAAAGATTCCTAATTATCAAGATCTTGAACAGTCGATGCCGCCTGTGTCAGCGTTACCCAAGATGTACCACGTGGAGGTCATAAGGTCGGACTTACACCTCGTCGGGGTGCTTTTTTAAGGTGGTTCCCCTTGCCGTCACCTTTGTTCGTACGCATGTGTTCAATCTAGATTTTCGAAGTGTCCTCCATGTGCATGTATGCAGGCTGTTATTCTTCGTTGAAAATCATCCGTCACCCGACGAATTTCGACAGGATCTAGAGACTGAATGGCTTCTCGAATTCTGTTCTTCATGTCTTCTGAAGTCGTAGGTCGTTCGCGGTATACGAGGTCTTTTATTCTTCCCCACAAATAAAAATCCAAAATTGTAAGATCCGGTGATCGTGGTGGCCAGTTATGTGGATCATATTTACCTATCCATTGGCCGCGAAATATGCGGTTCAGTTGTTGACGAGCAATGACAGACGTGTGGGCTGGACATCCATCCTGTTGAAACCACATATTTAGACGTAGTTGAAGTGGAATATCTTCAAATAAACGTGGGAGTTCGTTTTCGAGTAAATCGACATACAGAAAACGGTTTAGATTTTCTTCAAAGAAAAATGGTCCGACGATATGCGTATCAACAATTCCGCAAACATTGACTTTCTAGATACGTTGATGATCGATTTCTCGATATCAATGTGGATTCTCTTGCGCCCAATAACGGAGATTATGTGTGATCACTTCGCCGTCACTTTTGAAGGTGCACTCATCAGAAAACAAGATACTTCTATGGAAAGTAGGTAATTGTTGAGTAATCCAATTACAGAATATCAGTCTTTGTCTATGATCGTCCAATGTCATGGCCTGGCGAAGTGACATTCGATATGGATGAAATGAATTTTCTCGCAAAATTCTACTGATAGTGCTTCTACTTATTCCACTATCTCTTTCTCGTCTTCTTAAAGAATCGATAGGATTTACAAGAGCAGAAGCAATTATCAGGTGCCCGTACTGCACGAAGCGGACGATGAATTTGCATTCCTTTATT